>NC_059115.1:71741757-71974257 GCF_020740685.1 Jaculus jaculus | reverse complement strand
TTGAAGATAACCTATGTGGACCCAAACTACAAAAATCAACACATGCAAACTATACAGCACATTTTCAATATTAGGCAGATATATTTTTATTCAAGGAAATTTCATTTATTTGTACATTTTTTTCCCTTTCCGGTATTTTTAGAAAAATAGTCACAATTAACAATTCACCCACCCAAATATATTGAAGAATGTAAAAGAGTGTTTGAATTTATAGAAATCTCTTTCTCTTTATATATATATATATATATATATATATATATATATATATATATATATATATATATATATATATATGCATATACATATTTGTAAATTTAGCATATTTCTTTACACAGCTTCAGATGTTTGGTAGAATGATGCAGAGTTTTATAAATGAGTACTAGAGCATTATATTACTTGATAGTACTAAATCTGTACTTCCTCTCTAGTGTTTGACAAGGCACCTTTATAAATTAATTTTAATAAATTAATTCATTGAATGAAACATAATACACAACCTGATAAAAACTTTTGCTCATTTCAATACTGTTTCCCTCTGGAGCTGACATTCAGTATTAGTTCTTCTCATGTCTAACTTCTTCCTGTGTAGTTCCTTAACTGATATAATGAAATAATGCTTTTGCCTTCTCTGTCATGCTAGATAGTGCTAGCATGACAATAAATATGTAGGTTGGAAATAACAGTTTAAGTTGATAACTCAGTATTTCATATATTTTAAACATAGTTTCCCAAAGACCTTCTAATATATTTTAAGGAATAACTTTAAGCTTTTATTGAATCTAACTTTCTAAAAAACAAAGACATGTCTATGAAAGGATATAACCATTCCCTTTCTTTTGAGACTATTTTTGCCTTTACTTAAATTCTTTCAGTTATGTCCATGTAGTATGGAAATCATATTGGAATCTTACAAACAGCAAAACTAAAGTACATTATGATGTTAGGCTGACTTTCACATGTACATTGTTTAGGAAAAGTAATAGAAAGCCCATACTATAAACTATATTTTTTATCTTCATGTCATTTAAGAAGCAAGTGTAAGCTGAAGGAAATGAATCTTCCAGATACAGAAGAAAAGAACCTGAAATTTTTAATAAAAATGTAGATCATTGTTTAAAGGATAATTTTTGAGTCCTACAATGATGTACAGTGGAAAGGTGGGATTTATTTTCTTTTACAACTCTATGCCTCAGTTTCCTAATCATTAAAAAAAAAAAGATCTCATAGTGGTCTTTACCATATACACTTCTGATGAGTATGAGGTAAGTAATATTAATCAAGCAATACCTGGTATAAAACAGAGGTTCTTTTGTAAAATATTAGCAACTATTTTTAAATAGCGGTAGTAAAAGAAATTTTCTATAAACATATGCAGATCTATTTAATTCAATTTGTCCAAGGAAAGTGACAAAAGTTTTTTAAGGGTTGTCTTTTTTTTGGGGGGGGGGTTTCTGAGGTAGGGTCTCACTGTAGTTCAGGCTGACCTGGAATTCACTATGGAGTCTCAGGGTGGCCTTGAACCCTCAGCAGTCCTCCTAGCTCTGCCTCCCGAGTGCTGGAATTCAATGTGTGTGCCACCATGTCTGGCTTTGTCTTTTGCTTTATATGCCATTATGGTCACCATATAATTGAGACTCATATGTTTCAATTAGCAAACTAGTTGGACTTTTTAAAAATTTTAAAACCTCCTGTAATCAAGGCTTATGACACGGACCAGATCTGTCAAATAGAAAGTTTCTAATACATTGAAACCAAAATCTACTAGTCACCATGAATACTGCATCCAGGAGAAAAAAACAAGGCATCAAACAACCAAACCTTATCACAGCTATTCTCAGATTCACAGATGTGTCCTCAACCTGGCAAGAATGTTTTGCTGTACACAGAGTTCTCTGGATCCTGGGTCACACTCAGCTGAGGCTCTCTCCCAGGTTCATCTCACAGGGTGCTGGCAACTCATTCTAAAAAGCTGAACAGTTACAGTGCATTCAAATGGCGCCTGAAGTACCCTTTAAATATTAACGTGAGTGGCAACAAAGCAACACCATCAGATGTTAGAGAGTTAAGGAGAGTTGTGAAATGCTCGAGTCTACAAAGGTCTCCTCCAGCCTCATTTCTATGTCCTGGTTCATGGATGATCTAATGAACTCTCTTCTGGTGATGCTGAATGGCTAATTTATTAATTTAGGTTCAGGGAACACAGGGCTGTACAGTGAAGTTTGGCTATGTCCTCGGGCAATATGATATTGACTTAAAGGTCCTTGAACCATTTCTCTCTCCCTCTCTCTCTCTCTCTCTCTCTCTCTCTCTCTCTCTCTCTCTCTCTCTCACTCACTCTCCATATATATGTAGGTGTATGTCTTCAAACAAAAAATTTGTTTCTGGGACAAGGCCATTCATTCTGTTTTTAGGTACTCAACCTATGCCAACAATGCCCAAACAATTACTAGTATGCATACTCCCACACTATTTCTGAAAGGACCATTTTTTTAAAGACTACAATAGCATATAGATTATTTATCGCTGACTTTACCAACTTTTGGATACCAATATAATAACTGACCTATAGCATTATGTACTAATTTTGGAACACTATTATATACTCTGTTAATTATTTTTATAAGAATGATATAAAATATCAGTTAGTTTGAAGCTTAACCTTACCAAATAATTTGGAAAGGTCACTAGTGCTGTGCATTAATTTTAGTCTTCCAAAAAAAGTCAATGTGAATGAACAATCTAGGAAATAGATTCTGGTCTAACATCTCAACATGAATATCTAAATCACAATGTCAACTGCTCTGACTGAAAGGAAACTTAGTAATGAACTAAACCCTCACACTGTATAAATATTTAAGAATTCAGTAGTCCTTAAACTTCTGTGTTTTGAAGCTCACAAACAATAGCTATTCTGTCTAATAACATAAGATATAAAAGTTACTTTGTATGATATAAATGTTTATATCCATCTCATCTCAAAGTTTTAATGTAAAGGGTTCTTACCACCCAAGAACAAAAAGAAATATCAGTATAACACTAATCATTAAAACATTGAGGAATTTTATAACCATCTTTCCCCTTTTCTATGGAGAATATGAGACAATAAATTTTTGTTGAGAAGCAAAAGTGATTTTTTATATTAAATGCATCAGATATCCCAAAAATTATTTTCTACATTTCCTTTTCCTATGTTATACACCTAAACGAAGACAAAAAGAAAAATAAGGCCCATATATATCTTTGTGAAATATTAACATCAAACAAAATATTCCTAAAATGTTAAAGCCTAGTTTGGAGAAATTTAAATGATGAAAATATTATGAAAATAAAGTATATATTATTTTCTAGTCATTGGCAATTCTTAAGAGCACATGAGACTGGTGATTACTCATTTTTGCCCACTGATGAATAAAGTTTTAGTTACAAATATTTCCTTAAAATTACACACTGTGCTAAAAGAGTGAGTTAAGTTGTCTGGATTCTGTCTTTAAAACATAATTTTACAAACAAGTACTACTTTGGTAAAGTTGAACCAGCTTAATTTTTATAAGCTTTAGTCTACCTAGTTGGCCGGAAGTTGTGATCCTTGGTTTGTATGTTCAAATTAATTTTCTGTTCTTTAGGAGAAATGAAGATATAATCCCAGCTCTGATATTATCTCTATGCATTATCCAACCTGGTTAATTTTCTTTAATAAAATCTCAACATAATTTTATTTTTAGGGTCTTATTTTAGCATCTTTAATGATGGAATATGATATCATTTTTAAAGGAACACTCCTATAATTTTATTTATGAAATCCTAAAATTCTGTGCCTATCTCTAGTATTATCACCAGGAATTATTTTAACCAAGTCAGGAAAATAACAATTCATTTTTCAAATTAAATCATTCATATCAGGTAATTAGAAATGGTCAAATAGATCAGATGCCTATCACCAGTAGCACTGGCAAAGCAATACGTATCGAGCCAAATTTAAAGAATTTCTTAAATTTCTAATCATTAATTTTTAAACCAAGTTTCCACCCACCTACTCCCACCATTACATCAGGTTGAAGAGTCTAAAGGAAGACAGACCCAGAAGAGCACCTTTAAATGCTTTAATTTTTTTAATGTGATACTGTTCTTTTTAAGGGTTCTTTCATATGTGATCAGTCAGAGATACTGACTTTTGTGAGTTAACACAAAAGTGAAGTCGTACTTTCAAGTCCTGTCTCTCTTTGGAGATTTAATGCACTTTGTAATATCTCTGAGATCAGTCAGGGAGAGACAAGAAGAAAGAAATTTGATTTTGAGTCTGGACCAAAGCTCGGCGACTTGAGAGGCACCTAAACATAATGAAAAGGAAGAAGTTTCAAAGCGAAAGTTGGCAGCTAGGACCAGAATCCACAGGGCCAGCAGGACTAACATCAACCAGAGGCAGATTTAGAGGGGTACCTTATGATCTCTCTTGATACCATTGACACTTCAAGACCCAGTTTCATTGGGGGACAGTCTAGTAAAAGAACATCTCCAAAGGACACAGCATGGTTGCAGCATTGAGAAAGACATGAAAATGCCGGCACCAAGGGCCTAATGCTGTCCTTTTCTCCTCCGAAGATCACATACATCTGGGGGAAGCAAAAGTCAACATCTGAAACATGCTTTTTCAAGCTTGACTTGAATGATAGAAAGTTGGCCGCATAATAGCGAGATGCTTACCTTTGTGACCTAGGTCCAGTCTAATCTAAGGACAAGTCATTAACTGATGCCTGGTAGTCTTCACTTACCTCCTGGTGAATAACTTTCTACCTTCGCTTTCTCTTTTGTTAATTTTTTTTTAATTGAAATAACCATTAGGGAAAAATGTGTGTGAAATACTGAAAATCAGTTTAGAAGGCTCTCATTTATCTCTTTCTAATGTTTACTGTGGTCGATGGGCTACTAAGACTGTTGAAGGATGAAAATGATAGCCAAATAATTATGTACAAGCTGAAGATTGCAAACCAAAAACAAAGGTTCATAGCCAAAAGCTAATACCACTAGTCACCAGTGAAATAAAGAAATCAGACTGATACTTTAAGCTGGAATGTCTGATAGACAACAGGGATAGGTACTTATGCTTCCTGCACAGTGACTCAAGCCTCCACTTCAGTACAAGAAAATGAAGCCTACTTTATATTAATTAACATGTGAAGTTCAAAAATTGATACATCGAGTATACCTTCATGATGCTGTCTGTACTATAATGTAATCTCACTGAAGTTGTAAAAGATGAATGATGATTGAAGGATTAAAGTGAGTACAGAGAATTTCACATTTGTTTACATGAGAAGTATGTTCAAAATAAATAACAAAATTATTACTTGTCAAAATAACTTTACAAAAACACTTTAAGCCTAGATGTTCAAATAATTGAGACAAAGATCTAATAATTACAATTTCAATTTTGCTTACACTTAACTTCATCATAATAACCATTTACTTAGAAAAAAAATCTTCATGGCATCAGACTGTCTGATCAATTTCACATAAAGAAATAAGTTTAGCAAAAATAATCAATCTTATCTACTTTCATAGGACATTAATAATATTTTATGTTTCATGTGGTATGATAGTATTTTGGGCAGTAGTCTCAAAGGTCTTTGACTGGAGCATAGTTTTAAGACACGAAAACCTTGTTATATTACAATTGCCATTTGTATTTTATTTCATCTAATGTCTCTATTTTGTAAAAACCAGTTCTAGATAAACTCTTAATGAATTCATTCTTTAAAGATAGGAAAACTTTTTTTTTCCTAATTATAACATGAAATTGGTAAGAGTATGAGATTTTAATTCCATCAATAAGCTAAATTTATGGATTTTATTCTCTATTGTAAAATCTAAAACAGAAAACATGAGGACCAAAACATAAAATACTCATAAAATACTTTATTGGAAAAATATTAGTATGTGGTCTTCACTTATTTATAAATAAATGGTAAAACAAGTGGCATAATCAATGAAGTATAATTATGAAAATATGTGCATTACAAGTGTTAAACTCAAACTGTCTGTATTGACTCTTACAAATCTAGTTCATCAAGCATTTATAATTCCTTCTTCAAATGAAAGTGGCTATTACCTGCAAATAAACAGACTAAATGGAATGTTTGTATTTTGAAAACAAGGTTATCTTACTATTCTATTCATAATCAGAATACATACAAATTATAAACTCTACAGATGAGTCTACCGTATAATTGCCAGTTAAAATCCTAATGAAACAGCAGTTTATTAGTGTTGGATCTGTCTTTTCTATTCCCTATGATAATCTTCAAATAATTACATAAAATTTAATATTCTATGAGTTTCCCGTGAAGAAAGACTGTGTTTGCATTATTAAAAATTCTATAAAATCATCCATATATATGAATCTACTCAGGATAATGAGAGAAAGTATAATTCTATAGGAAAGACTGGGAGAAATAAATCTCTTTTTCTTATTCTTACCATGTTTACATAAGTATATTTACAGGAATTTTGATGTCAATTGCTTCATTCCTGAAATATTGATTCATTTCTTGGGACTAACTATGTTCTGGTGGTTCAGAAATTTTAAAAAAAATGTGAAATTACTACTCACATAGAGAATTCATTCAGGTGGAAGGAGACAGGTGCTATGTTCATACCCAGTATTTTAGGCATTAGTAAATGTTGTTGATAAAATGAAGGTAAGCCCCAACGTTAGGGGGAAATGTGATGGTACCAGTGCTTTATTTTATGATTTGATCAGTATTCAAAGTATCATGTTTTTCCTTTTGGGGTTCCTCTTGTGGCCTGCTTCTTGCTCAGTAGGAGTGAATTTTATTTTGCCTAGGGTACACAGTAGACAGAAATAATATAGGAAGTTAAACTGAAAAACTAATTATCAGTTTTATAAGACTTCTAAATGGCCTAAAGTAGTTTGTAATGATAAAATGGAGATTCCAATTCAGCCAACACATAGTGAACAGATTAAACTAAGTGAATTAATTTATATCTACATTTACCTTTATTTAAACTTCGTCTAGTAATTTTTCTACTTATCACTATATAATTAATTGTGATTTATATTCTTCATAACATTTCATGATCCAACAAGCTAAGACCCTATTCTTTTCTATTGCTACACTGTGGAATATTATTTATGAGAAATGGATTGATCTATGTTCTCTCAGCTTGATGATTACTAAAACTGTTGAAAACATGTGATTCTCATGGCTTCCCGAATGCTTGGCAGGGAACTGATTATTGGATTTTAGCTACCATAATATTGTTAACTTTAATTTCATTTTTGTATTAAAAATGACACAATTCCCAATTAATCACAATTCTCAAGATAGCATTACTCCCTTTGATTTTACAAAGGAATGGAGATTTTACAAATATACAGAAGAGATTGAAAAACAAGTGCTTAGGAATGCAATTATTTCAAGTTATCTCCAACACAGAGCACAAAAACATATAATAAATAATATTAACTATCACCACTTTTTAAAAAGTTAAGCAGGCTACAAAATTAAGGTAAAATTAATATGATTTTATTTGTTATACCTATATGTATTTGTAAGATATTAGTTTCTAACATTTCAAGTAGTACTTTGGCACAATTCAGTTAAACCTCTTGGGATAAGGAGCAAAAGTCATAGGAATGGAAGCTCTATAAATAAAGATGGGGTAAATACTTAAGTATTTATTTAAAATGATAAACTTCATAAGCACTTTATCTTCATCACAATAACTCTGTTTCCATAATATCCATTTGCTTTAGTGATAATTGTCATCAAACAGCCTTGAAAATTATTATTTTATTTTTATTTTTAATGTTTTATTAACTGCTTTCACAAGTACAGACAATATGTCATTATCATAATGTCCTCCCGGCACCCTCATTCTCTCTTCCCAAAGATGCCCTCCACTTCATCTTTTCTGTTTAGTCTCTCTTCTATTTTGAGGTCATCATGTTTTTGCAGGTCTTGTGTAGGTAGTGTCAGCCACAGTGAGGACATGTCTTGAAAATTTAATAGCATCTATACTTGGTACACAATTCCATAATCACACACAAAGTATGCCACACAAAACAACTCACCTATTGTTCCTGAAATCTTAATTAAAATCATTTTAAACATTTCTAAGAGCTTATTTGACCCTGAATATTTTTCTCAAACTATAACCATGCAATATCCCCTTTGTGCCATATAGAGAAAAATAGGAATAATTTCTTAAATGATGACTGTAAAATATGAGCTCAAGTTCATGGATGAAAAAATACCACATATATATATATATATATATATATATATATATATATATATACACAAATATATGTGTGTGTGTGTGTGTATATATATATATATATATATATATATATATATATATATATATAAATTTAGCTTTATTTAAAGTTTATCTAGTCATTTTTCTACTTATCACTATATAATTAATTGTGATTTATACTCTTCATATCATCACATGATCCAACAAGCTAAGAACTTGTTCTTAAGTAAACACACACACACACACACACACACACACACACAAATTCAACACCCTATTACCCTTTTAGTCCTTGTACTTTTCCTGCTAAATCTCCTCCTTTTCCTAAGTACTTTCTCTACTTTCAAAGGTGTGTGTGTGTGTGTGTGTTTCCCAATGAGTTTACTTAGGGTCATTTAGATGTACATTGGTTGGGATTTATTTAATCAAATATGATCAATTTACCAGTGGCTATACAACTGAAGAAAATGTCTCAACTTCCCTCCTCCAGGAACTATTAACTATTACCTCCTCAGGGAGGGTAAGGGCTTCACAAGTCTTTCTTCTGTAGCAATAATATATTATCTACAAATACTGAGGGAGGAATGGGACCTAATAGTTACTTATTTCATTACTTTTGAAAGTTTATGAGTCTCTTCAGTTACTGCTGTCCATGCAAAATGGAGCTCCAGATCAGTTCCAGCTTGATTTCTTTCTCTCTTACAACCAAAGCATTGGTGTCTTCAGGAATTAAGTTTTACTTCCTTGTTCTGATAGACGACTGGAAGCAAAGGAAATACAGCCTCTGTAACCAGGAACACATAGTGATTTCACTATAAGCAAAGGATGTTCATAGGTGTGTTTCTTGTCTTTGTTCTTTCCTACCACCTCAAAGGATAGAAGCCGTACTCTGCAATCCTACTAGAAGAGGTCAGGAACAAATGGTCATTTATTAGCAGTTTCACATCCATTCACTTCATGCAATGCAGTCCTTTTAAACTACTTTCCTTGTACACAAAAACATCTGTATTGAATTAAATGAGCCACATATGATGACAGATATTTGCGTCATAGATGTAATCTGAAGTACTTGAAGCCAAGAAATGAGTAGCTTCCATAATTAATATTATAAGTTTAATTTATAAGTTTCATTCACAATAAGGAAAACCAGGTAGCCAGTAAGTTGCTTTCATATTGTTTACTTGATTTATTATTTTAAAACATACAGTTATTTCAAACTCATTTAACATGTTACAAAATAAATTCTCAAACACTGAATTTTATCATTTTCTTTCATCAGAAATTCCACACAATTGTTTTGCATTGACTTAAAATAATTCTCTTTGAATAGAAATCAACTGAGCTTAATTATAACACAATTTAGAGTAAGATCAGAAAAAAAACATAAATTTCTCTCTAATAAATGAAAACATCTGAAGGTCAATGTATCCATTAATGCACTGTTAAACTTTAAAGCCAATTTGATATATATTTGTCTCTGAGGCAAAGATTTTGTTTTGAAAGAGTGCTATTACATGAATAGTAATATAATTCTACTCATTTTTATTCTCATGTTTTATTAAATAGTAGTATATTTTGCTTGGTGAAACCTTAAAGTACTTATAACATACGGCATTGTGGAAGTATTTCAGTCGTCTTTTAAAAGTATTTATTTATTTGTTGGAGAGAGAGAAAGAATGGAGACACCAAGGCCACAAACCACTGCATGCTACTTCTAGACACATGTGCCACCTTGTACAACTGGCTTACATAGGTACTGGGGAATTGAACCTGGGTCATTGGGCTTTGCAGACAAACTACAAAGCCATCTCTCCAGCCATCCAATTTTCTTTTTAAAAGCTTTATTAATTCTATATTCTTCAACTAAGCTTTTACTTATCACATGTTTATTGTGTCTCAAACGCTAGGGATTTAACTATTTAAAAACACCAAATTTTTGCTATAAAAGTATTTGTAGTCTAATTTTAAGAAGGAAATGAGTAATCACTATTTACCCAATTTGACCTGAAGAATTTGTTTTAGTCCATTTTTTTTCTTAAGAGGTTAATTAATCAAGGGTCCTCAAATTAACTCAATAAATTGGCATTAATTTTCTCTGTCTACTGAATGACAACCTGAAGAAATATTCATATATTCATTGTCTCTGCCACTTTTTCAAAGTTCTTACTCAAGGCTGACTATAAAAATTGATGACTTCACTTTACCAGATTCTTTATAATTGTCTGTCATTTATTAAGCTATAATCTAATAATTCATTCTAGTCATGAGGTTTACAAAATAATTCAAGAAAGAAAAAGTATAAAAGTACAAAAGAAAGGAAGGAGGGAAGAAAATGGAGGAGGTGGTAGATAAGAGGAGGGAGGAAAAGAGGGAAAGGAAAAGCAAAGGAGGGAAGGGAAAGAACTCAAGGAAAGAAGGAAGGGAAGGGAATTAAAAATGGCATGTTCCACCCTTTACAAACTAGTCAGTATAAAAATATAGAAAGAAAGATGTTCTGTGATATCTATATTGGTCAATTACAACGGGCGCTATGTTTATAGAAAATGTCTAGGGTACACAAAATGTACACAAAATGCCTGTGCTCATGGGAATTATTTAGGGACTCACATGGTCATACACAAAATATAGTACTTGGCCTTTGGACATTTATCTTCTTGTGGGTATTGTTGTGGTTATATGTATATCTATACATGTACATAAAGACAAATTAAATTTCCAATGCCTCTGTAAATTTTCATTTTCAGTATTTTTGCCCAGTCACTATAATAAAGTTTTCATCTTTCCTCTATGCACAATTACCAAGATTTGGCAGCAATAATATGTCTGATAGTATTATAAGATCATTCCCTGAAATACCATCTCAGAGACACAATAGCCTTGGGCACATTGTTTGATCATGGCAGATAACAAAATTATGAGGACAAGAGTGGGTCAAGGCAAAATTAGGTGTAAAATATAATTCCATTTCTTTAAATAGCCTACCAGTTTTATATTATTAAATATATAAAAAATTAAAAGTTAAATTGCTTCAATTTTTTTTCAAAAAAATTAATTTAAAATAAGGTATATTTTGTTACTTTCTCAAAAAAGATGCTATACAAAACCTATATAATATTATTTTCCCCAATGAACTAGAAATTCACTATTGGGTAAAATACTGCCTAGATTTGTTTTTATCTATATTTATTTATAAATAAATTATATTTTGAGTAGAATTTTAGTTTAACAACATCAGCAAAGAGAAAGGTAATTTTTCAGCTCTTATATTTTTCATAGTTCTTATCCATGTTCCACAATTAATCTGTTGTTTCTGAAAACATAATAATATATTTCTGATAATATTGTATTTATTCATATATAAACATGATCTTGCACAATTCAGATATTATTCTTATAGCAGATCTTTCAAGTTTTAGGTAGTTAACAGAAGTCACTAACTTCAAAAGCTAAATAACAAATTTATATATTAAAATTTCCCATTGCTATTACCAGAATCTTTTTAAAATTTATGCTTTCACCTTGGTGGAAACACTGTGTCTCCAGATGTTCAATAGATTCATGGAGTTGTTACCATCTTGCCACTAGTCATATAACATTTAGAAAAAAAAGTATGTCTACCTAATTATGTTAACTCCTGGGCAGGTATTCATATTTCATTATATATTTATGTTTACATTGTTGATTATGTTATGCCCTTAGAAAATGAACTAAATTCACACAGGAATTTGTGGGTAGTAATGTTTATAACCAAGAGCAATTTTCAGTAATGTTTAAGAAACCATTTATTTAGCATGTACTGTCTTCAAAGCATTAAAAATGGTTGGAATCATGACATGATACACATCACACAGAAGAAGAAAATTTTAGTAGTCTGGTCTCCATGATACATTCCAAATTGCCTTGATCACTCTATTCATTGATGGAATTTATTAAATTATCCATATAAATATTAATAATCTGTTACTGCACATTACAATATTAATTTAGGAAAAATGATAATTTCACCCATTCTAGTCCACATACAAGGCTGACCTAATTGCATAGGACTATGCAGATTGTCTTCTATGTGACAATGTTTTAACCATACTACTGCTGTTATTATTACTTATGAAATGTTCCTAAATAACACATTTGCCAATCACTGTTTTCTCTCAATTCGCTCTTCACTCCATTTAGCTTCACAATCTGCTTATTTTTGGAGTAGAATTACACATAAAAACCCAAGTCCTGTGTCCATGTTTTCATCTACTTGTGCTGCTATAAGAGAATACCTGAGAATGGATAATTCATGTAAAACACAGGAATGAGAGCAAAAGTATGTTGATGGCCTTTGCGAAAGTTAAAAGAAAAAAAAAATGTTGTGAGCAGAAAAGCTACTTAATTCTAGAGTCTCCTTCTCACACCAAACAATATGACCTAGAAGAAGGCTTTGGTCGTAGTTGGTTTAGACACAGGCCCAAAGATGTAACCAAACAACATGCTCACAACTTGGCACAGAAAAGCTGTCATTTAATTATGTATTAGTCTCTGTTTTCAGATCCCAACATAAACATGAGAAATAATAGTTAACTTTTTTTTTTTTTTTTTTTTTTTTTTTGAGCTAGGGTTTTGCTCTATCCCAGGCTGACCTGGAATTCACTATGGAGTCTCAGGGTGGCCTCAAACTCACAGTGATCTTCCTACCACTGCCTCCCAAGTGCTGGGATTAAAGGTATATGCCACAATGCCAGGCTCAGAAATAACAGTTTAATTAGAACAATGTACTTTGAATTACATTTCAAAATATGCATAAGATGAATCAAAGTAATCCACATGTTATTTTTAATGAATTTAGATTCCCTAATCATCATATTGCATCAATATTGCCAGTGCCAAAATGAATAGATAACACCAACAATTCCATTTCATATAAACAGAAAAGTCTCTTCTGGGGCAAAAAAGTAAAATTAGTTTGCTGATTTCCTTTAAAATAACAAATAAATCCAGTCCTTCAGACATTTCACAGAACTATTTAGACTTTATGAGAAGAATGTTTTGTAAGTAAGAATATATAATATGTTGTTACATTCAAAGTGCTAAGAATAAAACTACCTCTAATGCAAAAATGCTGTTGGAAAAGAATTACCATTTTTTAAATGCAGTATAGAGAGGATTGTCCGTATATATGAAGGTGATGAAATTCTACATTATATAACATTTTTAAAAATGTCTTCTAAACAATAATAAATTTTAGAAGCATTCTTTGTATCTTTTCTACAATGAAAATGTAAATGGAGGAAGAATCTGTTAGTGTTGTAATATGAGATACAACTTCAAATGCAAAAATATTTCATAGAGCAAAATTAAGTGGATAACCTAAGACTTTTACTGAGAACAGGTTTTAATGAAGAAAACCAATGACAGGACGATTCTGAAAGCAACTGTTGCCCAAAGGTGAATATGAGGGGAGAGAGCAAGGGTGGAGAGTGGAGAGACATCATAGAGAAAGACTGTAGTATTTCCTTGAACAAATATTATATTTAACCTACTGGTTGGCCAGGCTGTAACTATAGAAAATCAATACTAGGTACCATAAATTGTGGAGAGATTTTTTTTTTCTTCACACTGTGGAAGTTGGAACTCATACAACATCATTAAAGCAGAAAGGTTTGCATGGAAGAATTAAAAAAATGAAGCCAGATTCTTTCTGTAATTACCCCATCTCCCCAAAGCCCATGCCAAGATTCACTAATTCAGACTGAAAAGAATTTTTCATAACTCTTTATGGCCCAATTGCTTGTCAAAGGCCGTACCGCCATTTTCCACTGTACGTTCTGACAGAGTTAGAGAGGTGTCAAACAGGAGAAATACGAGCCTAAGTGATGGTAAAGCAATTCAGCTTTCAACCATGTTTCATTCATTGAAATTACTGATGGGGCTCCTCTCAACTTTGGCATTTTAGATAGACAATGAACAAAGTCAGCACTCTTTCAGAAGACACACAATCTTGGCTGGAGAGATGACTTATTGGTTAAGGTACTTGCCTGAGAATCCTAAGGATCCAGGTTTGATTCTCCAGGTTGCACTTAAGCCAAATGCACAAGTTGGTGCATGTGTCTGGAGGTCATTTGCAGTGTGTGGATGCTCTGGTGTGCCCATGCTTTCTCTCTCTCTCTCTCTCTCTCTGTCTAATAAATAAATATTTTTAAATAAACCACATGCAATCTGAACAGTAAGTATGAAAGTGTCAAGTGTGCTTTGTCAGTTAGGACAAGGACTGTTGCCCTCAGGTTCGCATTGCTGGCAGAAATCACCCAACCAAGAGAAGCTTGTGGAAAAAAAGAGGTTTATTTTGGCATACAGGCTCAAGGGGAAGCTCCATGATGGCAAGAGAAAATGATGACATGAGCAGAGGGTGGACATTACCCCTGGCTCACATAAGGTGGACAACAGGAACAGAAGAGTGTTCGAAACACTGGCAAGGGGACACTGGCTATAACACCTATAAGCCCGCTCCTAACAATACACTGCTTCCAGGAGGTGTTAATTCCCAAATCTCCATCACTTGGGAACCTAGCATTCAGAACACCTAAGTTTATAGGGGACACCTTAATCAAACCACCACAGGGACAAATAAAATGAGAGTGTTGAAAAGCCCTTCAAGTATGGGTAGGTTTGTATTTCCAAAGTGGAACCTGGAGGAATGTGTAGAAATGTTAAGCAAACCTGAAAGATATGATGGCAAGCCATGTAGCTATGCTAGGGAAGGGCATATTGAATTTATATGGCCATGTTGACCTGCCTTCCTACTGCAAAGAGTTTAGCTGAATGCAAAGATGTGTAACTCTGTTCTTATAAGTGCATACACATATATAAATATATCCTTGCAAGTATCTTATAAACTTGTTTGTCAGAAAAAAAGGTATTTTTGGCAAGGGTTTCAGTTGCTCATATCTAGTAGATAAGGACTCACCATCATTTTCTCTGAATAATATTCAAAAGAAGTCACAAAGCTTAGAATCTTATAATTTAGAAGGTAAAGACAAAAATGAGAACACTCAGGGCTGGGGAGTTGTCTCAATGGTTAAAGTGCTTACCTGAAATGCCTAAGGACCTGGGTTCAATTCCCTAATTCCCATGTAAAGCCATTTGCACAACGTGACACATGCCTTTGGAGTTTGTTTGCAGTGGCTTGTGTCCCTGGCATGCCCATTCTCTCTCTGTGTCTGTCTTTCTTCATCCCTCTTTATTACCATCCCTCTCCCTTACTCTTGCACTCTATCAAATAAATAAGTAGTAAACACTCACTGTTATGACATATTAATTCTTAGAAGAAACTCTAACTTGATAGTTAAAGACCCAATAAATTTTATAATTAGGAGTTATTTTGTTTATTTTTCAACTTATCTTTGGTTTTCCATTCTTCATATGAAAATCCTAACAATCTTGTAATGTCTTCTTTGTTTTAAAAAAAAGTATTATATATGTTTATGAAATTTTAAGGGACATTGTCAAACCATATACCATCAGGTTTGCAACCCTGTTTGTCTTTATAGACTGTCTTTTAACACCTCACTTCATACTCTACACCAGGACTACATATGAAAGGACCTTTCAGAAAAACACGTAGCTTAAAAAAAAATCTTTCAGCAGCAAATCAATGTATTCCAATACATTACTTGGTATCAGTAGTTTAACTATGGATTGGAAGGCTTCATGAAAGAGAAGGAAATGAAGGCAAGGGTGGGAAGGAAATAAAAAAAATGATACTCTTAGCTACATGCTGCAGAGGGAAATTAATATTCAAAAGGTTAAGGTGTCTGTGAAATGTATGTAATGAGTAACACTCATAGTTTGTTACTATAGGTTCATTGCCTCTAATGTTGAAGACGGCACATGGATAATTTACGATTCCCATTGTCCCCTCTGCAGGGATTAATTCTGAATTATTTATGTACCTATATACGCACAGAACTGAAACATTTTAGTTAAAGTCAGCCACTCACTCATAGTCTTGAAATTATGCAGCCCTTGTTGCTAAAAATGATGTTAGCCTCTTGTGATTTAAGTCATAACATTTTATTTTCAGTCCCACTGAGAGAAAGGCATACAGGAGGAGGGGAAAGATATATGTTTCTTGGAAAAATCTCAGAATGCATTTTTAAAAGATGTAAATAGATAATGGTAATTTTGTTCAGTCAAATTATTGTTGTACATATCATGTAAATAAACCTTTATTTTATTCATGATTTGTGATTTTGTATTGGTACACACTAAGACTTGTTTTCATGTGAGTATCTGCACACATAATGCTTCTGCATTCCAATGAAGGGAATTCCACCTACATGCTAATTAATCAAAGAATGAAATTTAATTTTTGGGAAGTTGTTCTAATCCATTCAGATTTTGCACCAAATCATTTAATTTAGTCAACTGAATTCTGAAAAGGTACTGCTTCTCAAACTACAGTGATTACTCACTGTTATTAAATGTTCCTCTGACTGTAACCAAATTAATGAAAAAAAGTGTAGGTGTTACACATGTCTATTAACAATAGATTGTATTCTTCACTGACAATGCATTAAATACATGTAAGATTGTGAATAGAAGAAAATTTATATTTTTAATGAACTGAAATTTAAAACATATTTTACATTTTTGGTATGAATTATAGAATCTCATTTATTTAATCAAAATTTTTATTGAAAAATCTAGATATGCCAAACACAATCCCTTAAAAAATAAAAAATGAAGAAAGAAAAAAATGTCACCAAACAAATGACTCTGAGCTTTGGAATTCAAACAATCCATTATCCTCTGATTTTAGAAAATATGTTTACCCAATAATTACAGTGCATCTCAAAATAGAAGCAATGTCTCACAGGCTATTGAGTATGAAAACAGGTAAGAAAGTAGAAATATTCAAAAGACATCATATATATGAATATTTATTCTAAATACACATGTATAATTAAATAGAAATATGTATACACAAATACACAGCATATTAGACATCAATTTCTCTTTTAGTTCTTATGCCATACAATTCAACAATTGCTAATAAATTAGGAGGAGGGGCATATTGATGTACTGCTTGACTATAACACAAAGAAGTGTAGTTAGCAAAAAGCTGCAGTGGGTAATGAACAGTATTTTAACTCGGCAGTTTAACCTCCATGTCTGTCAGCTGTGACCTTTTACCAACCCCAATGAGAGTCTGATTTCTCACTTTTGCTACTCACTGCTGGATGAGTGAATGTAGAATTTGACAGCAAGAGGTTTTACATGAAAAGGAAAGGTACTTAAAAAGCATGTTTTGTGATGATAGGCTACATCTATTCACTGTTCATTACACTTGGTGCAGCAGCAGCGTTGGTGGATTGATTGGGTGTGAGGAGCTTGTCTGCTATGCAAGTGAAGAGGCGTTATTGACCTGCATGGTAGCTGAGGTGACCTCTAGATGACCTCCTTTTCACCTGAAATTGACCTTGAAAACGACCTAGGGTTCATTCCCTTTTAAATAGGAGGGAAATTCTTAACAGCATGTGAATTATTAGAACTGATATACTGAGAATTTCCTTTTTCTCACCCCACCCCTTGTTTTTTTTTTTTTCTTTTTTCTTTTACAGAGGTCCTTGCTTGTAGGGAAGGCGAGTGCTAGCTTTTACATTTCCAGGCTAGGCAGCTGTTCTGTTTGGTGTTTGTACAGATTTATGATGTGGGGGGCAACCAGACTTTGGACTGCTTGGTGTAAAATTTTACCATTCATCATTATTGATTAGAGCCCACACTCTGTGACAGAGCCCAAACCTTACTATGACAATTGCCATTTGGGTTGTTATGGACCATAATGGGCCATAGGGATGATTTAAAGGAGCACAATAGCTATCTGTAATTACACATGAATAATCCATGAATGCTACACCACAATGCTGATGATCAGACCCCAACAACAGAAGATGGGGACATTTATTTTTGTCCTCTCATTGGCACCTGTGCCAAATTTGCCAACGTATGAAAGCACAACTAGCTTATATTCTCTCCTGTCCAAAGTTAAAGATGAATTCTTAGTTAAAAATGAATCACACACTTGAAAGTGATAGGATATTGCAGTTTTTACAGATGACTTGATCAGTAATTGAACTTACTCCTTATTAGAAAATGATGTTCATTATTACTTCATCCATTATCATGAGGAGAATGTATTAGTATTTCTTATAATTGGTGACATAGTAAGGCAGAATATACATCAGTAACAATTTCACATTTTTTAAACCAACATTTTACTTGAAGTCTTTATGCTCATATTTGAACAAAGGTTAAGAGAAAATAAACCAAAAACATAGACTAGGTCTTATGGTATGATGGAAATTGATGGCTATTATATAACATTTAATAGCTGATGAAACTAATACATTAACCTCGAAATTCATATAGTGTAGCTCAATAGTACATTATTCTATAATTTTACATAAAATGGGGAGTTGTAGACTACTTTACTCCCGAGCTTATGCATATGTATACCCCTGAGGTTCAGAGCGCTCATACAAACATACCTTATGCAGATCACATTTGTTGATATTCACCAGGGGAGTCCCATGTCTCAAAAGTATCTTAGACTGTATACCTCTCTATAGACATCACAAATTCAAAAGCATTTTAAGAAAGGTCATATTTGCTTGGTACTTCCAGAACACTTCAACATATACCAATCCCAAACTGGGAAATTTATATGAAGTTTGGTAAGGTTGCTTCTTCTTGTTCTTATAATTTATACAACCAACTGATAATTATGGTCTACTTTAAAATTTTACTGTCTGATAATTCATGTAATAATTTTTCATAGTATTTTTTGGAGGGGGTCTAACCGTAAGCTATTCCAGGAAAATAACCCTTCCTGTCTGGCTTAGGACAGTGTTTCAGTAGTTCAACCTATTTGAGGCAAAATAATTCTATTCAGCTCAGACATATCTTTCAAACTGTTCAAATATTTACATGCGGGGTTGCAGGCTTATTAGCAATCTGCTGAACTATTTGTAAATCTGGATCAAAATTTTGACAGGATATTTATTGCATTGACTTGACCTATTTTCCATCTGAAGCTCTATTCTATAATTCTTGTTTCATTTTATGTTAATCCTATGCATGAACGGCAGTAACTAGAATATTTGTACACAATAATACTGTAACATCCACACAGGAGGATTCTACTAATCTGACTTCATTCCTTCCTCCCCCAGCATGGGAGGTGCTTACACCTGTGACTGCTACAAACCTCCTTGAGGCCCTAACTTTAGCAATGCACAATATCCATTACATCTTGCTTTCCCCTCTCCATTACATTGATGAACCTCTGCAGGGTCCTCAGCAGGTTCAGAGGACTTGCAAATTGCAATTATTCTAATTTGCTTCTATAGCATGTTTTTTTTTTTCTAAATCCTTGGAAACATTGTTTTCCCTTAATTTTTTTTCTAGTATTGAAGTATGCCTTGGATTTTATACAAAATATGCTTCACTACATGATTGAAATATAAAATTAAAAAATATGTAATGTGAAATTAGATAAAAGAAAGCAGTTATTTCCAAATCATGAAAATGAGTTTTTAAATGTTATATTTGCTTAACTGCTCACCCTTATCTATATATAAAAAGTAATGCCACCAAGCAGGGAGATGTTTTCTGCAACAGTAAATTCTTCACAGAATACCACAAAAGTAAAGACTCATAATTGGTATGACATTAGAAACCCATGTATTTCTCTAGTCAGCCTCCATCTCATCTTTGTTCCTACCTCTCTATAAAGGAAAAGGCAGTTTTGCCCAAAGGAAGAAATAAAAGAGAATCCTCGTTAAAAGGTACATTAAAAAAAAAAAAAGAAGAAGAATAAAAAAGAACAGCTTTATTGAGGCATGTGCAAAAAAAAAAAAAAAAGGATGTTTGAGTAGTAAATGATAATTTACTTTTGAGGTATATTAAAAAGGTTTAATCTTACTGATCATGAGTTAAATTGGATGTTTTAATCAGTTAGCGAGTGCCAAAAATAATTATGCCAGAGCGCTTAGTCTGCAGAACATGTACACAAAGCATATAAATCCTTTGCTTCCCCAGGGATTTCTCAGAATAACACACAACTAAAAGACAAAAGCGATATCAAACTCATATAAATTAACATTGCAAATGATCTGAAAAATACAATAAATAACACGATCCCATCGCTTTGAACATTCAGCACAGGGAAGGATGTCCAACACAAACATATACATTCATCTCTGGTATCCTTCCTCAACTTTCTCAGTGAAGTTTCCTTCCACTCACTCTCTGCAGTTCACCTCAAGGTCATTCTTTTCATTGACGGCCTGGGTGACCAAGCATAGAAATCTGTGTCCCTTTTAGAAATGAATGTGAGAAATAGGATTATTTTCCTAATGAGCTTTTATTGAGCAAGTAAAGTGAAGGAATTAGGCCCCATAACCTTGAGAATCCTTTGAAGTCCTAAACATTCCATGATTTTAAGATTAATATTTATCATAACTCAGAGTGGCTTTGGGAGTGACTCAATGTTTCAAAACTATCTGCAATAACATTTCTCACAAATGTCTTTTGAAAATGTATGTACTTTGATAAAAGTATACAATTCAAAAATATGTTTTTGTATCCAGCTTTTAAAACCATACTGTTTGCTGTGACTAATTTCCATAATTTTATTATGTACAAGCAAAACAGAAAAGTAGTAGATTATAAAGATACTCTGAAAAGCTGTGGGTACTTAAAGACATTTTAGTTCTAGCCTAATACTTTAGAATTTAATTATTTGCAAAATACTGATAACTAAAACTGTCAAGATAGTCTATGTACCTACCCTATTCAACTTATGTAAGATATTTATAAAAGACATAGTATATATACATATACCTATGACTTTGTGTATCACCATTTTTACCATCAATAATTTACAACTTTTAAAATCCAACAGAATTTCATAATATTAATATTAATATCTATTGGCCATAATTTGATACTACTGACTTATATAAATTTTAGAGGTGAAAAATTATTAACATTCAGGCACCAACCAAAATTATAAGATTTCTAAAATGTATGTTATTTATTTCAGTAGTATTTTGGAATTTATGGACATATGTATGTATGTATGTATATATGTATATATGAATGAATTCATGTAATATCTAAAAGCTCAGAATTTCTTGGACAGGTGGGGTTTGTTGAAGACTCTAAAAAGAGTAGGCTAAGGTTAAGTAAATAATCAGTTTTACATCTGATGCTTTTCCCATTGGGTAACGTTAACAGGTTTACACTGATTTTTGTACTGGAGTATTTAGGGACAACATGGGG
This sequence comes from Jaculus jaculus, assembly GCF_020740685.1. Lineage (NCBI taxonomy): Eukaryota > Metazoa > Chordata > Mammalia > Rodentia > Dipodidae > Jaculus > Jaculus jaculus. The sequence goes on along the minus strand of NC_059115.1, from coordinate 71,952,645 downwards.
GCTTCTCTGCAGATCTGAACAGCTGCTTGATTTGTTAATGAACAAGATTATCAGTAGTCAATTGCTCACAGCTGAAAAACTGCATGTTCCTGGTTAGTCCATTGCAGAGGTTTTTTTTTTTTTTTTTTTTTCTTTTTTTAATGTGTCTTTTGTGTTCACTCTTGCCTGTTGGGTGATTTAGTGGGTCCTGCCTGTCCCTTTAGTAACCCAGTTTTATTATATACAAATTAGAACTAGAATATACAAATTTTTATACTCTGTGTAATAGGCCATAATTGAATCACCCATCATACATACATAATAGGAAAAATGTGTTCCCATTATCATGGACATTTGAGTTGCCACTAATATTTTCAGGATTAAATATTCCTTTAAGAATTTCGTGCAAAGTAGGTATATATAGTGCACAGACCTTTTTGCAAATAATTTGAATTATCCATATACTTTAATCTAAGAGCACTTGCAATTAAAGTAATTTCTGGTAATAGACATAACAATGCAGAGTCTTCTGACCAATCAGAAAGTCAGTTAGGTACCATGTTACATATATTGTTCTAAATAATGGATAGAATCCTCTGGAGACAAGAAATGCCTGTTTACAAAATGGTTATACACACTCATTTTCATTGTCTCTTCTAGAATTGGGATCATTCTAAGGCTATTTTCCCATTTTTATGGGACAAATGTAATCATTGAATGTGTAGTTTTTATTTTTTCTATATTTTCAGTATATGCTAGTGGCTAGGAAAATAATGGGTGTATGCCATTCTAATATTCATTCTGTAAATGAGATTAAAAAATGAATTCACTGCCTGTCAGTGAGTTAGGCTATTCTGTCTCAGTTGTTTCCCTAAATATCATCTAATATAGGAGAGATGTTGCAAATGGCTAGACCTATAAACTTCATTGCCAAATTTCATTTTAATTCACTTGCTATGGAGATATGATACTTCTACTCAGAGTAGATACAAAATAATCAATTGCTGACATATCAAAGCTGACTCCCCCCTAAAGTTTTAAGAAAGCTATAACTTCAGAGAATACCATACGAGTTTACATAGAATCTAATGATCAATATTATTTTTATTCAGTGTTATAAATGAGTACATTACTATTGCCATCTTCCATTTCTAAGGGGATGCTATTTTGATTTGCTTAATAAGAAATTATATCTGATATTTATATTTAACTTCATAATTTAAAAGAAGTAGAAAATATCCCAAATAGACCAACCAACAAACAAAATTCTCCATGGTGGTCAAGTATCATAATCATTCTCTCTACATACCCTGATTCTCTCCTTCCACTGTTTGTTAAGTCCATATCTCCTCTTACTTTCTCCTCATACTGCTCAATCTAGTTAGACAAAGCCTGCTGCTTTGTTGACTGATCTTACTCAACCACCACCAGTAACCTGCAGTGGGCCCTCCTTGAGCCTCAACCATATCTCTTCTACATTTAGGCTCCTAGTTTCCTTGACAGATACTTCACATCTTCTCACTTCTCAAATCTCAACCCTCTCTGCTTCTCTATCTCTCCATCTTCACATAAGGACACTTACTCCTTGCATAGATAAAAATGAAGCAATCACGAGAGAACCTCTGAGAACCCACCTTCCGCACCTCACAGTACAGGTCGGCACATACTCTGCCTTTCTGTGTGCTGGCATTTGCAGTGCAAATTTTCGTCTCTTTTCTGAATAATTTTCCCTTGAGTTTTACCTTTCCTTTCTACTCAAAGACATCAATCCTAGAACTCAGCCTCGCATTTCTCCCCATAATATCAATTATTCACACTTGGCTATGTGAACTGATATTGCCCATAGCTTAATCTAAGCTTGAGAATTGATAATTTCCATACATGAACATACTATAGTTTGATCCTAATACCTTCCCATTACCTTCTTTTCTCTCTTCAATCTCGGTCACTAACATTTTCTTCCCAACTAGTTACTCTTCTATTTTTTTAAAATATTTTTACTGGTTACTTTAATATCTGAACATACTTCATACTTGTCTCACTCCAGCAGTTATCCTGTTTTGTTGGCCCTCCCCAACCCTCACTCTACTGAGGACCCTCCTAAATGGGGACATATGTAATCACTGTGAGTCATGAATACCCCAATCAGTTCGTATCAGAAGGACAATACCTATCTATTTGTAAAAGGCTGGTTTCTGGGACAGAGAGGTAGCTTAGCAATTGAGTCACTTGCTTACAAAGACTAATATGGCCAGGGTTTGATTTCCCAGTACCCACATAAAGCCAGATGCACAAAGTGGCACATGCCTCTGAAATTTTGATGCAGTGACAAGAGGCTCTGGCATGCCTACATCCTCTTATTCTCTCTCTCTCTCTCTCTCTCTCTCTCTCTCTCTCTCTCTCTCTCTCTCCCCTTTTTAAAGGCAGGTTTCTAAACAAGAGTGTTACCTATGCTTTTAATATTTTATTTTTTCCCATTTGTGACATTTAAAAATATTTTATTTATTTATTTGATGAAAAGAGACAGAGCCATATGAAGCAAATGGGCACACAAGGGCCTTCAGCCATTGCAAGTGAACTCCAGATGCATGTACCACTTTGTGCATCTGGCTTAGGTGGGTACTGGGGAATCGAATCTGGTTCTTTAAGCTCCCCAAGCAAGTGCCTTAACTGCTAAGCCATCTCTCCAGCTCAATTTTTGCCATTTTTTTTATACTTGTATGTAATGTATTTTAATCTTATTTCCATCAATTAAACTGTTTTATTACCTCCAGTGCCACTAATACCCCTCTTCTGCCATTAACCCATATCTTTGAAACAATTCAATGTTACTTAATGACTACTTAGTTTATATAAACATATTATATATCACCATGATCCAAATAAAAAAAAAGTACAGAGTAGGGGCTGGAGAGATGGTTAAAATACTTGTCCAAGAAGCCTAAGGACCCAGATTTAACTCCCACATAAGCAAGATGAACAGAGTGACACATGCCACAAGGTCACACATGTGCACAAGGTGGCACCCACATCAGGAGTTTGATTATACTAACCAGAAACCCTGGAGCGTCAATTCTCTCTCTCTCTTTCTTTCACTCACTCTTTCTCATGAAAAACGAAATATTTTGAGGGCTTGGGAAGATTGCTTAGTGGTTAAAGTGCTTGCCTGTGACACCTAAGGACCCAGGTTCAATTCCCCAGAGCCCACATAATGCAGATGCATATGGCGACACACATCTGGAGTTCTTTTGAAGTGGGTAGAGGCCCTGACATGCCCATCCTTTCCCCCACTTTCTAATAAATAAACAAAATAAAAAATAGAGTGTATGATATACAAATCTTCCCTTTTTCCTTTGATTTTATTTTCTGTAACCACATGAAGCAGTTTTTTGTTATTTTATTATGTATCCTCAAGGATAACTTTTACATATACAAACAATTCAATGACATATTTCCCACTGGTTTTAAAATTAAAGCATTCTGTTTTTCATCTTTTTTTCCTCTTTTTCCTTGTTTATTTAAAAACATATCTACAATGTCTCTGATCATAATAGCCTCCCATCACCCCACTTTTTCCCCTTCTCCCCACCTCCTTTACTGAACCTCATCTTATTTCCTAGTTTCCCCTCTCCTATGTTAATGTGCATTTTGTTTTCCTGTGTCATCCAGGACAATGTGTTGACTATACCAATATGATGCAGGTCTTGAGTGTGTAATGACAGTCATGAATGTGTCAGTCATTTGTGTCTAGCAGACAGCATTCCACAATGCTCCTCCCCATCCTTTGGCTCTTATGATCTTTCTAACACCTCTTCTGCAATGACCCATGAGCCTCAGAGGGTGTGGCAGAGATGTCTTATTTGGTGCTTTAACACTCAACTGTCACTTCTCATCCTCAGCACTTCGACTATTTGTGAGTCTGCTCAGTAGTAACCATCATCTGAAAAGAGAAGCTTCTCTAGGCAAGATGTAAGGGTCTGAGAATCACTGAAGAAAGACCCCAGACTCAAATAGTATAGCGTTCATTCTGCAGAATCAGCCAGCATGCAGGGGCCAACCATTCATACAAAATGGCAACCCTGAGAGGAGCACGCAGGCCCCTTTTAAGCACAGCTAGGGGAATTTTAAGAGGGTTAGGTGATCGTTTAAGGTGATTGACTAAGCAAGTAGCAATTACGTTTGTACACCTTCGATTGGCTGTGGCCCAGATTTTATAATCCTTGGACATGTTTAGACATGTTTTAGAGAACTTGCAGGAACTGACTCAGCCCTGGAGCCTGCTATCTCGGGCAAGTTCTCTTTGGTCATAGTCCAGAGATATTGCAGGAACTGACTCAGGACCCTGGGAAGCTATCTTCCCCAGCCATATGTCAGGGTCACTGGTGATTAACAGCCCTTTGTTCGTGGATTTTTCCAGAAGTCTTGCCTGCCTCTCTGGGAAACTGAAACTTAGGCCTAGTTGTAAACTGGAGCATATTTGATCCTTTCAAAGCGAGATAGTATTAACATATGGGTCTAAACATAAATATTTAGAGGGAAACTTAATGGGTAAAATATAATCCATTTAGCCAAACAGTAGTGACTTATGACCTTCCAAGACATAATCTTTTGATCATGTTTTAGGAGCAAGCATGAATTCTCTCTTGTGGCATGAAAGCAGTTAGTACCTCCATAACACATATGCCACCTTTGCACTGGTTGGGCATGTCTTGCCTGGCTGGCCAGCTGAATATCTGATAAAGTTCCTTAGCAGCTTGCATAACTCTTTTAGGTACTAAAGCAATTAGTCATTAGGAATGAAGATTCCATCTCAGCTGTAGCTTGATTTATCAGTATCCTGCAACTAAATCATGTGTTGTATTCTTCCGGTAAGCCTTACAATCTAGTCCTAGTGAGTAACCAAAACACTGGCAATAGCCTACATTGTTTGGGGAGCTCTGAGCAATAACTCATTAGGAATTATTCCATTCTGGCACTGGGAATTTTTTTTAACCTATTGAGCTAAATTAAGGTAGCCTTCCTGATCATGAGTAAAAGGTTATTTACTGTGGAATATGGTAATTACTAGAGGTTATACATGTGGTGAACCTGATTCTCCCTCCCAGCAAACATTTGCTGACAAGAGCTATTGTGGGAAGTGTGGGGTCTCATGGACCTTTTCATCATGAATGGCTGTTTTGTAGTATATAGAAGAGAGAAAGGAGGCTCTGAGGATTCAGAAAGTCAAGTCTGGGAAACCTGAATCTTGAAGGTCACCCAACCACTCCCCAACTATATGTGAGCTAGAACATCACTTCCTGGAGAGAGGAGCAGAAAAGAAGTTCCAGAGACTCAAGAAATCGACAAGTAGGATATCAACAAATAAAGGAAAGGGTTGCAAGACCCTAAGGCTATGTAAAGGAGAAACAACAGCTTGAACATGAAACTCACTGATTGATTGAGCTGCCTGCAAGTGAGGTAATGTGTTCTAGAGATGTAGCTTCCATGAGTCCTCACCTATCTGGACGGGGGCTTCCTGGTATTGTACCTGCCTTTGAGACACAGCAGCTATGGGAAGGTTGTCATCCAGGATTAGATGAGACTTCTGGTGGTGTGCCTTTGAGTCATCTATGGCTCCTGTAAGAAGCTCCTCTTCCTGCTCTGTAAATAACACCAATAAACCCATTGGTTCACCAAAGCTGGTTTTGGTGTAATTGCCCTTTGGCTTGCTTTCTGTTCTCTGTTTGGGAATAAGATGTGTGTTCATATCATCCCAGGAGATAAAAGCTTTCCTGAAACAATGACCCAATATTGAGAGGCTCAGTCTTATGCAGGACACTGTGAAGAAAAAAAAAAAATCTACAAGTTGAACTGATTCAATGAGATACTCTAAGAGTTAATTGCTGAGGAGCTAAAACTTATCTTTGTCAGCAGATGGAAAAATCCCAAAGAAGGACTTGTCCAGAAAGGACCCAAAGGGATGATGAAAAGGAAAGATGGGTTCAGACTAAAACAAAGTGACAAAGAGTTCATTGTTAGGGTGGCCTGACTACAAAAATGGTTGAAATGCAAATCCCCACATCTTGTTTGTTCACTTGCCCTTCCCCTTGGCTATGAAAACTATAAAATGGAAATGAAATCTCAGCTCAGTGCCAGAGCTTCTTTGGAGGGCTACCTCAAGTTCCTTGCTCTCTCACCCCCCATCCACACCCCAGTATAAACTCCTCCAATTTCACTTATACTGGCGTTGGAGATCTTTCCAATGTATTTCTACAACACCACAGCTGATGTGCAATGGGGAGTGTAACAACCATGCCGAACCCAGAGTACAAGGGTTTGCAGCCCTCCTCCCCATGCTGCTGTGCTTACCTGCTTTTCACTTCCTGTTCCCCAAGGTTACCTCTTCTATTTTGATGTCTTTTTCCTACCTCCTTTACCATTTGCTTTGAAATGCTGATGGTCTCAAGACAGCACAGCTCTGGAGGAGGTAATGGCAGCCAACAGCTGCTGCGAAGTCATGAATGTGATGAGCGCTTTATGTCTGGAGGGTAGTTCCCAGATTTTCATTGAAGTTTCTTATTCTCTTTTCTCCACAACCCTTCACCAGACTTTCTTGTGGTGCTGAATTCTTTCTGTATTCTTTAGGGAGCTATCTCTAGTCTCTATCCCCATCATCAAATATTTCTCTCTGATCACAACTTCCTATTTGAAAATCCTGTGGTGAATTCTAGACCTCTGTCTTATTGGATCATCTATGATCAGCAGTTGATTGCTGCCTTTTTTTCTGCTGCGTTTTCTTCACATAACCAATTGCTGGTCTTTTCATTCTCCCTGCATCCTCCCTTCCTTCCCTGTTTCCTTTCGGATTCTTCTTCCTTTCTGACGACTGCATTCTGAATGGTTTCCAGTGCATGCTCTTTCATTGTCTTTATATGTGCTTTTGTACAGTCTCATGTAGCTCAATGACTTTCGTAAAAATCCATACGCTTACCATTCTCAATGCCTATTCCTTCCTTAACAACATCTCCTAAACTTGGGCTGGAGAAATGGCTTAGCAGTTAAGCGGTTTCCTGTGAAGCTCAAGGACCACGTTGGAGGCTCCATTCCCCAGGACCCACTAAGCCAGATGCACAAGGTGGCACATGCATCTGGAGTTCATGTGCAGTGGCTGGAGGCCCTGGCATGCCCATTCTCTCTCTATCTGCCTCTTTCTCTGTCTGTCTGTCACTCTCAAATAATTAAACAGAATGTCCTTTAAAAATATCTCCTAAACTTATGACTCTGCATGGTTGGATACAACTCAGTATAAACTAAATGTCCAGCTGTGATCTACTCAGAACATGGGAAACCTGTAAAATTTTAGTTACAAATTGATGGAGGTTTTCTTTGGTATTTTTCTTTTTTTCATGCTGATGGTGCTAAGATTGAAACCAGCCCCTTACTATAGGCAGCACATGCTCTATCATTAAACTACCTTGCTAGCACCAACTAATGATAATTTTATCCTTATTAAGTTATTGAAGTCACAAGTTATATAAATCTGTAAATCTCACTAATTTTCTTAAAATGTGCAGAATCTATTTATCCCTCATTAACTCTGCTGCTAATGTCCTACTCAGATAATTCTTTTCTCTCACTGCCATTGCAAAACACCTTTACTAATCTACTGATTCCTTTCTCCTTTCCAATAGTCTATTCATACTATAGAAGCCAGAGTGATACTATAAAATATAATAGTGATCATGACATAGCACAGGTATGATTCACAAATGACACTGAATTTCATTTAGTATAAATCCAAGAGCAGTACAATGAACTAAAAATACCAGCATAAACTGTGGACTGCTTTTTCTCATCTCATTTTTCATTACTCTCCTTTTTTCTTCCTCTTGTCACTCCAATCACCATGAGCTACATGCTTTTATTTGCTGGGATCATTGTTCTAATTAATTCTGTTCTCCAAAACATTCTTTTGGCAGCTATTCCAGACAGCAATACTTTTGTTTTTCCAAATCTTTTTTCTAATCTCACCTAAGAAACTCATTTACTGCATTCCTTCTACCAATACTCTGAATCCCTGTTTCAATGGCTGTCTTTTTTACTTCCAGAACACATGTCAACTCCTAATTTATTATAGACTTATTTGTTTTTGAAATAATATTTATGTATTTATTTGCAAGTAAAGTGAGTGTGAGCATGTCCATACCATGGACTTCTTGTCATTTCAAATGAACTCCAGATTCAGGCACCCCTTTGTATATCAAGGTTTATGTGGATACTGGGGACTGGAACACCAACCAGCAGGCTTTGCACAAGCAAACACCTTTAACTACTGAGCCATCTCCCTAGTGCTACTAGATCTATTTTAATTTCTGTTTTCACATCAGAAGTTACCTAACTTAACAATGTTTCTTAAATCTATACTGAAATTTTTGAAGCTACCCAGTTTTAAAATTCCAAATTTTAAAATACATATATTTAGCATCATTTGAAATGTTTTTATTGAATGTCCAAAACCGTATGTTTTACTGTACAGCCTCTAATTTTAAAATTAAATGTTTCATGTAAGTAACACAAATGACTCATTTCTTCAATAATTTAAAAAATACTATCTGTCTGGTAAAATATAGATTTAAAATCTACCTACACTGAATTTTCATGTAGATTTTTGGGTTATTAAAAAAACAGTTATGGAAAGGCAAGTTATTCATGGACTATGGGATGAATAGAAAATATTGATTAAATAAGAGACTATTAGCAAAGTCGGATTTAGCCTCTTGGGTTGTCCTGAAATATAAGACTCAGAAATAACAAAGAATTACAATAATCATAATTATTAAATTGTTTTGGGATATTTTCTAGTAAATTTTATAGCCCGTGAAGGACATTTAGGTAAAATATATTAAACCAACCAACGTTCTGACTTTGGGACCTTGACAATGCTTGAACCAAAGGGGATAAAGAATTAATATTTGAGTCAGGCAAGAATGCTAGGATTTAATGTCTGTCTAAGAAACCAAATGAAAGCAAAAAAATGTAGTCATATTTTGGATTTAAAGCAATAAATAAACACATACAGTTTTATCATTCTTTAGCTCAGGGCTGCCAACTGTATAATTTTCTAGTTGATTTCCTTCTTTTCAATCTTTCTAAAGTGTTGACAGTTTTTAAATAATGGCATCAGGAATTGAAATGAAAATAGGAAATAAGATGTGAGTTGCACAAATCAGTGTGGATATGCTCAGAAATCAAATTAAGATTTAATTTTTTTGTAAAAGAATATAATTCTAGTGTATTTGTAAAAGTTATAGACATGCTGCAAGATAAGGGATGTGGCAGGAGAGCTGGTTCCATGGCAATAATAGTCTGTGACATATTAACAGTGTCACTAAGTGCCAGCCAAAGTCTTTCACAGTCACTGTGCCAAGACGAAAATAGAAGTCAGACACACGTTTCTATCAGATGGGGGTTCATTGGTAAAATGCAGCTGTTGCCTTCAGCAGAGAGATTGAAGATAAATAGATTCAAACATTAAGAGGTTATAGCAGCAGTTGATAATCTAAGTTTTAGTTGCATTTTAAATAGCAAAAAGCTGCAAATGAAATCAGCTGCTGGTGACTACCTTATGAAGTTTCTGTGATTCTCCAAGATCATGCCAGAAAACTTTATGCTATATTTTCTATTCAAATCTATTAATTGCCAACAAGAACAGGTAGGCTCTTCTCAGAACAGTTGCCTTGATTAACAATGGAATGCTAATAGCTAATGTCTTGCTATATTCACCACTAAATAATGGCATTTCCTAGATTCCTGTGAGGTATGGACACATGACCATGATTCAGTTCCAAGACTAAAACACAGTAACAGCCACTTGTCCTCACTTCTCTTTTCCTGCTGCTGAGAACATTCATGTGGCAATCAAAGTAGTATTGGTTATGTAGGACTCTAGTGGCAGAGTCTAGTTGCAATAAGGATGAGCTGAAAAATTCTGTACCATGCAAGGTATGAGGTCAAAAGCTTTAGAGAAAACAGGAGGCCCTTCAACAATGGAAGAAAGCTGTCCACACAGAGCCTTCATGGGAATTGCTGCACTGGGCTTGGTGACTCAAATTGGAAATGGATTCGTGAGTCACCCAGCATGCTGGATGCTCCTTTCCTCCAGTCCAGTACCTTATGTTTCTCCTTTCAAATGTGTAAGTGTACTAGTTATTTCCACATGAAAGGACTTACCTGTTTTAAATTTTTAAAGTACAAAAGATGCAGAGACAGAAGGAGAAATAGGGAGAGAGAGGGAGAGAAGAGAGAGAGTTCCATTCCATGAAGCAACTTGAGTAGCAGCCTAACCAGCCCTTTAGCTATCAGCTCTGAACAACACAAACTGCTACCTCTGGCATTCTTTAATATGTGTGATTACGTATTTATCTTTAAGTAACTTAAAATCCACATGTGGTGGTAAACTGCTGTCCCAATACATGGGAGATAGGGGCTGATGAATTAGAAATCCACGGTCACTCTTGGCTACTTAATGAGTTTGAGGACAACCTGGGATAAATGAAACCCAGTCTCAAAATAAAAAGCAAACTTAAAATGTGAAATAACAACTACTACCATTTCATGAAGCTACTCCTAGTATTGGAACAATACAGAAAACTATGCTATCTTATTCACTGAGTAACAAACAGAAAATAGAAGAAAAAAAAAAAAAAACCTCACAAGCAATGCTATCAAATAAGAAAAGATACATTGGCATTCTTGTTTCATTATCTTTGACTTCTGGGAAAATCCCAGTTTGGCCCTTAAAGAAAAAAAATATGTATAACAATAGCAAACACAGACCATTCAGAAAGACTTAGAAAACAAAGTTAAGTTTGATTAAAAAATAGTTTGTAAGAAAGGTACTTATACTAAATGAAATATCTAAACCATAGCATATCAAGTGTGTAAGTCTTCTCTCTCTACAGACAATATTTACCCAATGCAATCATGTGAAGAATCCAGATAGGCTCCCAGAAGATCAGAATAACATGAAGAAATGAGACTCCATAACTAACAGCCTGCATGATCTAATAGATATGAGCCAGACAATCCTGGGTACTGTGGTCTCTTTAATCCTCCAGTGAAATGCAATTGCATAAGAAACCAAGGGACAAAACCAGAAAAGGAACTGCTATCAAGTCATGATACAGAGTAATCCTCGTCATAATTTAGTGCATAAACCAGTAACTATGGGTGAGCTTCATAGCCAGCAATGGATAAGTTACACAGTGCTCAATTGTCCTCTTCCCCAATAAAGCCTTCGATTGTTGACCCAGGATTGTGCAATTACAGGACTTCCTTTGGTCTTTTTAATAATTATTGTTATAACCAAATATGAGGGGTCTTTTCTCATCTTTATTTCCTATATCCATAAAAACCGTATCTATCTCTACATTACTATACTTTCTTCCTACTCCATACTGGCCCAGAATCTGGCCCAGTAAGTATGCTCTTCCTTCCTGTCTACTGGGATGTTATGGACCTGGTCTGCTCTGCCAGGTCACCAGGATGGGAACTCCCTGATAAAAGGCTTCTCTTATTTCTTTTATTTACTTATGAAAGAGAGGGGGGGGAGAGAGGGAGGGAATGGGCATGCCAGGGCTTCCAGTCACATCAAATAAACTTCAAATACATTAGCCACCCTGTGCACCTGGCTTATGTGGGTACTGGGGAATTAATCCTCTGTCCTTGGGCTTCTCAGGCAAGCCCCTTAACCACTAAGACATTTCTCCAGGCTCATCTTCCCTTTTTAATACTCCTCTTTAGCTTTTTACTTTTTAATTATTTTTTTATTTATTAGTTTTGTACTCAGAGAATACAGTCACTTTACCATCATTAGACTCATCCATGTCCTACCCCCTCCCCCTGGCCCCTCCTTGTTGAGGTATTTGGGTCATGCATTCTGGAGTTAGTCCACAGCTATGGGTAGGAGAAATGTCTCTGTGTATCCTGATCCAACATGTGACTCTGACATTCTTTCTGCCCCCTCTTCCGCAAAATTTCCCTGAGCCATGTTGAGTTCATTTTTGGTCTGCTTTGGTGATGAGGTGTTGGGGACCTCTGGGTCTCTAGATCTCTGATTTGGTAGGAGTTGATTTTTCTCTGTATTGATCTCCTTCACCCTTGTGCTGGTACCCGGTTCACCAGGAAAATAGCACCATAGCTTTTTTAAAATCTTCTGTTACTTATGCTTGAAAATGGATATAGGTAAACAATCAAAAACAAAATTACTGAATTTTTATGTTAAATGGACTACAGGGAATCTATTAAACAGGTAATTCAAGAATATACATACATAAATACATAATATGTAAACTTTGTGAGGTGTAAATGAAGTGGTTTCAGAATCACTTTAGAGCTTTCCTCTTCTTTGTACTGATGAAACTTTTAACCAGCTCTCAAATAGTTCTTCTTTGGTTTTTCAAACTTCTTTTATTTAAAAAAAAAAAAAAGCCTTGATTTCATCCTCGAAAACATTTATTTTTGTCACAGGGCTTGCTTCATACTGTAGCCCAGACTCAAAGATGTAGCCCAAGATGACCACATACCCATAGTAGTCTTCCTGACTCAGCCTCCTGAGTGTGAGGGTGCAGTGCTGTTTCTTCAACTTATTCTCAGTCTAACTTGCTGATTCAAAAGTAAGCTTAGCAAACCTACCATTGACCCATACCTAATGCCAATTCTATAAGTTAATATCAATCAACATACCATAGAATAGATTTAATCAGGGGGAATGTCATTGAATTTATTCATGTCATTGTAATAATTGCTTCCATAATGTACTAGAATTACTGATAAAAAGTGTTTCCTTGACAATTGCATTGATGAAGTGACAGATGTAAGTGGGATGTAAGAAGTTTCCTCATGGCTCTGGTTTTCTGCAGAGGAAAGCTATATGGGACTCTGTCATGGAGGATTCTCCCACTTACTCGTAAGTCCTTACTTTCTAAATTGCCCCCTTTTTATGTGAAATTAAGTGTCCCAGACTTAGGCTCAAAGCATTTCATTTCCATGGTAAGCTCTTCTCACAATACCACTTATAGATTTACAAACTTCTCCATGGCTTTCCCTTATTGTCCTTCATTCCATATGAAAGTAGCCACTGTTGTACTCTTTTAAAGTCCCAGGGTCTAGGTAAATGAATTTGAAGAAATTTTCAATAGCCTCTTCCATTCCATTTACGATATCCTTAAATATTTCCTCTGTCATAGGACTCCAGAAATCTGCTTCATGTAGAAGAGAAGACGTGTTCTATAGTGAATCATATAGAATATAGAATATTTTGATATATTATATAATATATCATATATATTATATAATATATATTTATAAATTATATATAAATTATATAATAATTTGATATATAAATCAACATGAGGCTCAGGTAACATTAAAAATCTGGAAGCAATATGATAAACTTTTAATCAAAGTAATCTACATTGTACATTTCAATAATAGGAATATAAGATTACAGCCTTTTGCAAACCCCCACTCTGCACATCTGGGCCAATTTAGCAATCAACTCTGCCCTACTTGGAAAGTTAATTCCTATTTCTCATCAAGGGGAAAGATATGTTGCCTACTCTTGGGTAATTTCATAGTAATTTTACTTAAAATCAGACTTATTGATTCTTAGGTGATAACTAAATTTAATTGTTGATCTCTGGATATTTTAATATATATATATTCCATAACTTATGATCAATTACCTATCATAGAATATATATATATTCAAAGATTCTATTATATTCTCAAGTTTTAGAAAGCAGTCCCTTCCTGATCCTTTGTCTTAGACAAGTAGGTTTTTCTTTGCTTCTCTCAAGCCTGACAGAGTCTAGAGTAGGCATGCCAAACCCAAGATCTTACAAAGAACTGGCAAGAAACAGCAAGTGACACTGTGAAGATATAAGAGAATCAAGAGTACCAGGCATTCATCTATCATATAAAAATAAGCTGTTTAGCTGAAATAGTTCATCTCTATATTTAAAAAAAAATCTATGTTATTTGTTTATATTTAACTTTCTTCAATAAAATAATAAAACATTGGTGAAGTAGACACACATATATGGATAGGCAGAGCCCTGGTAATGGGCAGGCTTTATAAATTCTGAACTAGAACCACAGGTGCTTCTGATCCAGGGCAAGTTGAATTCTACAAATTAAAATATTAACAATAACAGAAGTTTAATTTCTTACTTTCTCATTCTTCCTTTCTTGTCTTCATCTTCTTGTCTTACTGCTCTAACTATGACTTTGACCACAATATTGAAGATAAGTGTCAGGAGTGGGCATCCTTGTTTCATTCTTGATTTTAGAAAAGCAAAAGAAGGTCTGTTTTGCTTTATTTAATGCAATGTTGACTGTAGGTTTGTTAGCTATAGCTTTTATTATTTTGAGGTAGAATTCATCTAATCCTGCTTTCATCAGAACTATAATCGTGAAAGCATGCTGGATTTGCTTGGATGCCTTTTCTGCATCAATTGAGATGATTGTACAATTTTTTTTTTGCTTAAGCTTATTTATATGGTGGATAACATTTACTGATTTACATATGGTGAACCAACCTTGCATCATTGGAATGTAGAAAACTTGGTAATGATGGATAAAATTATTAAGGTATTCTTCAACTAAACCTGTGAGAATTTTATTGAGAATTTTGGTTTCTATGTTAAATAGGAAAATTGGTCTATAATTTTCTTTTAGTTGTATCTTTGTACAGTTTACAAATATAGCTACATACAATGAATTTTAAAGTTTTCCTTTCCTTTTCTTAAAAAAATTATCCTTCTTTGAAGATATATAATTCTAGCCTAAAAGACAAAATAAAATCTCTAGGAGAATTCATAAAGCTAATAAATATTTTCAGTAAAATTTCAAGATTATCCTGGAGAGGTGGCTATGCAGTTAAAGCTGATTGCTTTTAAAACCAGGTGACCCTAATTCACTTCCCCTAGTACCCACATAAACCCAGACACACAAAATGGCACATGAGCCTGGAGCTTGTTTGCAGTGGCAAGAGGCCCTGATGTGCCCATTTTCTCTACCTCTCTTTTCCCTCTCTCTCTCTCTCTTTCTCCACTTGCAAATAAATAAATACAAATATATTTTTAAATAAACAACACAAAATCAACATACAAAAATTGGTAGCTTTCACCTATACTAATAATGGGTTCAAAGAGAAAGAAATCAAGAAAGAAAAAACAAAAAAGACATTCACAGTAGCTGCAAAAAGGAAAAGAAAAAAACTATGAATAAACCTAACCAAAAATATTAAAAGCCTCTATAATGAAAATCTGAAGACGATAAGAAAAATTCACAGAGGATACTATATTATGGAAAGATCTTCCATGCTCTTTAACTGGCAGAATAAATATTATGAAAATGGCTATAATACCAAAAATTGTCTACAGATTCCCCATAATCCCCATAAAAATTCCAGTGATATAACTCATAGAGCTGGGAAATATAAATCAAGAATTCATATGGTTCCTCAAAGATCATAAATAACTGAAGCAATGCTAAGGAGAAAGACCAAGTTTGAGGTATAAATATACCTAATCTCAAATTATAATGCAGGCAATGTGACAAAATCAACATGGTACAAGATTGCAAATAAATATTTAAACCAATGAAAATGAATAGAGAACTCAGAAATAAATCCACACTACTTTAAGCACCTAATGTAAGCCAATGGCATCAAGAACATTCAGTGAAAAATGGCACAGCCTAGTCAATGAATGACACTGGGAAACTAAGTACACACTTGCAGAAAGTGAAATTAGATCAGTATATTTCACCCTGCACAAATATCAATTTAAAATGGATCAAAAAATTTAAGGGCTGGAGAGATGGCTTAGTGGTTAAGCACTTGCCTGTGAAGCCTAAGAACCCAGACTCGAAGCTTGATTCCCCAGGACCCACATTAGCCAGATACACAAGGGGGCGCAAGCATCTGGAGTTCGTTTGCAGTGGCTGGAGGCCCTGGTGTATCCGTTCTCTCTCTCTCTATCTGCCTCTTTCTCTCTCTGTCTGTTGCTTTCAAATAAATAAAATAAACAAAAAAAATTTTAAAATGTATTTAATATAAATTCTGAAATATGGAAATTTCTAAAGGACACAAGTAGTGGCAACACTTCAAGATATCGGCATAAACAAGAGTGAGTTTCAATAGCATGGGAAATAGCCCCGAAACCTAACAAATGGGACTATATGAAATTAAAATGATTGTGCAAAGCAATAAAAACCATAAGCAAAGTAAAAAGGCAGGCTACAGAATGAGAGAGAATCTTTGCTACATATAATTTAGAGAGGGGGCTGATAATCCAGAATTTACCAAAGACTTCAAAACAATAAACAACAACAACAAAAATACAAAAAAAAGAAACTACAATCTTCAAATGAGCTAACAAAATGAATAGACAATTCACAAAAGAAGTAATGCAAATGGCCATCACTAGCATGCCTAGCCACCAGGGAAATGGAAATTAAAACTTCTTTGAGATATCATCTTATTCTAGTCAGAATGACCATGATCAAGAAAACTAGCAACAAATGCTGGACAGGATGTGGGGAAAGAGGAACACTTATTCACTGATGGTGGGAGTATAAACTAGTATAGTCATGATGGAAATCCATATGGAAATATCTCAAAAAAAAAAAAAAAACTATAAATAGGGCTAAAGGGATTGCTTAGTGCTTAAGGCATTTGTCTGCAAAGCCAAAGCACCCAGGTTTGAGTCCTCAGGACCCACATTAGCCAGATGCACAAGGGGGCACATACATCTGCAGTTCATCTGCAGTAGCTTGAGGCCCTGGCATGCCCATTCTCTCTCTCTCTCTCCCTCTTTCTCTGTCAAATATATAGATAAATGAAAGAAAAAGAAAAAAATGGAAATAGAATTTCCATCTGACTCAGCTATATCACTTCTGGACATATATCCGAAGGACTCCATACTGTAGTACAGAGATACTTGCACATCCATGTTCATCACAGTCTATTTATAATACCCTAAAAATTGAAACCAGCCTAGAGGCCCATCAACAGAACAATGGATAATGAAAATGTGACCCATATACACAGTGGTATTCTATTCAGTAGTACTGACAAATGAAACTGAAATTTGCAGGAAAATGGATGGATCTGAAAAGAAGTGACCCAAGCTCAGAAATACCAAAGCAACATATTCTGTCTGATATGTGTATCCTAGCTTGCAGTATCTATATGTACGTATATATAGGGAGCAAATGTAAGTAAAACCTAAAAAAAAAATAATAGTAACGAAGAGCAAATATAAAGTGAATAGTATCAGGTGGGGTGAATAAAGGACACAAGTGACCTGTAAACAGAAAGGAAGAGAAATGGGAGGGGGGGCGGAAATGGAATGGAGAAGCAAGTGTTGGGAAAAGGAGGAGGGGTGATAATTAACTAAATCCCTTTTGAAAACATTAGAATGAATGATACCTAAATCCCTATATGCCAACTAAAAAAGGAAAAAAAGGAAAATAAGAAATAATTCCTTGTAGAAATGTAGAAGTATTTTCAAAATAGAGAAAAGGAAAAGAATAGCTGGGCATTCCTTTAATGCCAGCACTCAGACACCAGAGGTAGGAGGATTATTGTGAGTTTGAGGTCAGCCTGCATAGTGAATTCCAAGTCAGCCTGTACTACAGCAAAACCCTACCTTGAAAAATATCAAAAAAAAAAAAAAGAAAGAAAGAAAAGAAAGTTAAAGAAAGAAAGAGAGCAAAAATATATTTCCTTAACAAAATTATTTACAACATTCTAGGGCCAAAGCATGTCTTGGTGAGAGTTCCCAGTCAATTCCTAGTTCTTTATTGACTACTCATGTCAACTTGAACAAGTAAATGTCCTATTCCTCAGTTTATTTCTAAAGTTGAAGTAATTATAGAACTAGTAGCACTTGGGCTGGACAGATGACTTAGTGATTAAGGTACTTGCCTGCAAAGCCAAAGGTCCCAGGTTTGATTCCCCAGGTCCCATGTAAACCAGTTGCACAAGTTGCATTTGGAGTTGGTTTGCAGCAGCTGGATGCCCTGGCATACCCATTCTCTCCTGCCCTTTCTCTCTTTCTCTCTTACTTTCTCTCTCTCTCTATCTTTCCCTCTCCCTGCCCCTTTTTCTCTCTCTCTCAAATAAATAAATAAAATAAAATATTAAAGAATAAATAGTAGCATTTACCTTAAAGAATCTATAATGAAGCTATTTTTGACCCAATTTGACCCACTACTAGTATAAGCAATATTGTATATATATTTGCTGAATAGATTTCACATAAATGCATTGTCTTTGAATCACCATTGAACTGAAAATCTGGGATGGGATGAACAAAATTATCCTTGAATAAACATTCTAGAAATTCCCACGGGACCAGATAAACTGTCAATCTGTCATCTGTGTCAAGGGGTGAAAATCTGCATTAAGGGAGACATATCAGTGTTAAAACTTTTGCAAAAGGCTTAGGGTGATTTTTATCTTCCCCTTTGCTAAGATGTGGTTACATTGAGATAGCAATTGTTCAGCCAGTTTTGGCTATTCCAAGATTGTTGCATTTAAGATGAGAGTGAATGAAATTGTGCTCATAAAAGGACTTTAAAAGAAGTAAGACCTTTACATAAAATAAACAGATAGGGCTGAAGAGATGGTTCTCTTCCTGCACAAGCAAGTGGGCCTGGGGAGGCCATTAAATGCCTGAGTTCAGATCTTCAGATACCATGAAAACAGCTGCATGTAGCCATAAGCACCTGTGATCCCAATCCCAGAAGGAGGAAGCTGAGACCAGGGAATGGCCAAGGCTCGCAAACCATTTTCAGTAGAGAGAATCCACCTTAAGAAGTCAGAAGAGCAACGGAGCCCTACTCTTCCATGCCCCCACTGCAGGTAATGGCATGATGTGCTGCAAGAGCACATGCATGTGCATATACCTCACATTTCACAGAGAGAGAGAGGGGGGGGGAGAAAGAGGGGGGAGGAATGCCATCATAAAGGAGGTATTAACTTCTAATTGTGGAAGCAGTCAATCTTTCAGTCTAGTAGTTATATCGATGAGTTAGAAGGAATGTTAATAATCTTTTTCCCATGCTTGTCAATATAGACACAGGTGAACATAAGCCTGTCAGTGATGAGATTCCATAGGATTTACCAGCATAGTGACATTATTTATATCATTGAGTAACTATGAGGAATAAGCTACGTGCATAGTACTCACATTCATGCTTGTCTGAGGGGAAGTATTTCATTGTTCATATGCTATCAAAAACAAGTGAATGATAAATGAATAAAATTGAAACTGTCTAGCTTCCCAGGTCAAGTTCAGCTCTTTCAACCTAAGTGGTAAAAAAAAGAAAGAGGGCATCAATTTTAATCCAGGCAAGGAGCATAACCTTTACATAATGTAGGATTTCCTCTCCTTCAGTTGATCTCATTAACTCATCCATACCAAGCAGGTGTGCCCTGTACTAATTATTTCGCATTAAGTGATTTAAATGTGCCTAGCATGACTCTCATGTCTTATTGCCATGTCTTCTCCCTGGTTCCAAAATTATTAATTGCTAAAAAAAAGTACCTCATATGAAATATTTATAGGTTGTGCTTCTTTTATCCATGACTTCAATAAGTAAATAGTTTCATGTGACATCCTCCATATATACATTTTCTAGTGTACTTGATAACTTTTTTTTTCCAGTAGAAAGACCTTAGCATATGTAAGGTATCAAAAGATGTGTCAGATTATTTGTTAAATTCTTGGCATGAATGTTTTAAGGGAATTTCCAGCTTCCTTATTGACTACCTCTTACAGCATTCTTCACCAGAAAGGCTTATCAAATAGTTCACCATATGTTCCTTTTGCTGAAGGCTGACCTATGAAATGAAAATGGATAGCCAAATAGCCAGCATATTGTTTCTAACAGTTATATTCTCTTTAATCAGGTCTTCAATATTCATTGGGAATAAAAAAAAAATATGTTTACTCTGCTGTAGAAATTAGGCTCTGAAGAGATTGTTTTAGTTCTCTTTGTTTATGATGATTTGTTAGCTCTCAAGTGCAGAAATAATTTTGTTGTTTACATTAATCTATGGTAGCAGTATTAATTCCACATCGTACATAAATATAATTATTGATCATTACCAGCTGTAATTCAGTGTTAGAATTACAGATTTACATAATTGTGCTATTAAGTATAAACTTGAACTTTATATCTGAGGTCGCAAATAACTGGAGGCAGTGGAAACAGAAATCTCTGATTGTATGTCATTCAATTTTAATATACGCTGTTGCAATTTTGATCACTGTTGATGTAAATATTTTCATGTACTTTAGAGCAATGAGATGCTAATGGGTGGAAATTACTGCAATATTGATCTAGCTAATAAAATGTAACGTTAGGAAGGAAGGATATTTATTATTTGCTTCAACTGTTACTATACATCATTTGCCTAAAGAACACAAGCTCTGTCAAGATTGGAAAAACAACTTTGAACCAAACACTGAATATCTTCCCTTTAACAACTAGGGGGTTTCTGTTATCATTCCTCCAAACTAGTGTGAATTGAAAAGGACACTGCCATTTCTAATGCATGCTGATAGTCTCTCAAGATCAGGAGACTGCATGAAATACTTCATGGTTTTCAACCAAAGAGGAAATAAATGTTTAGAAATATCTTTCTGAGGCTATAAAATAGAATTATTGTCAAAATTCATGTGCTAATCTTATATTATGTTGTAAAATCTAATTTTTAATCTTAAAATTTAGTAGGTTAAAAAAACAAAGTACTTCATAATCACTATTTCAAATGAAGCATTTCAAACACTCAATAGGTTTCTAACATTGTAAAACAGTTAAGATTTTTTTTTTTTTTTGGAGATTCCTGTTACTGTATAAGAGCAAAGCTAGAAATGGAATTAAGTATTATATCATAATTTGATTTTTACTACATTTATTATTTGAATTTTATGAGATTGTAAAAATTAATCAAATTTTAGTTTTATTTGACCCCATCTAAATAAATATGTATGTGTGCACATATATATGTGTATATATGCATGCATGCATTTGTATATGGATTGTCCTGCTTCAACCATCATCTACCTTTCCAAACCATCATCTTTCTAGTATGTAATCTATAAGTCTATCTAATTGCCTAACTTAATCAACCAAGTACTTTCTTAATGTAAATACAATATATAAAATAAAGTCAATGTGCACTCAATGAACCAATTTTTAAAACACAGTAAAGATAAAACTAAAACAGGATTTTTAAAATATTTTTCTCTAATCTTCAATTCTTCTGCACTAATGAAGTATGTAATGTCCACTTGATTTGCATAAATGTTGCTGCACAACAAATATTATTTTGTACCTTGCTTTTTAAACCTTCTCAAACATGTCAATTGTGATAAAACGTATATAACATGATGCATTTTTTTTAATTTATTTATTTGAGAGTGACAGAAACAGAGAGAAAGACAGATAGAGGGAGAGAGAGAGAATGGGCGCGCCAGGGCTTCCAGCCTCTGCAAACGAACTCCAGACGCGTGCGCCCCCTTGTGCATCTGGCTAACGTGGGACCTGGGGAACCGAGCCTCCAACCAGGGTCCTTAGGCTTCACAGGCAAGTGCTTAACCGCTAAGCCATCTCTCCAGCCCAACATGATGCATTTTTAAAATTTTGTTGTGAAGTTCATAATTTTAGGTCTATTAAATATTGTTAATTAAATATTGTTATACAATATTTAATAACAAGCAAGAAAGCATTTCATCTTTCCAACTGAAACTCTTCACTAAAAACATCCTATACTTACTCTCCTCATAGTTACAATGAGCACTATTTAAGTATTTATGAATTTCACAGCTCTAGGCACCTTATGTAAGTGGATCAATACAATATTTGTCTTTTGTAACCAGCTTATTTCACTTATCATAATGGTATTTATATTGTATCATTGGAGTGTCCTTCCTTTTACAGAATGGTAGTAGCGTGCTATATGTGTATACAATATTTTCATTATTAGTTTGTCATCTGATGGACTTGTGATTGCAGCCACCTCTGGATTATGGTTATTAATACTGTGCACAGGTATGTACAAATATTCTCAAGACTTCTCTGTTCTTTTGTGTGTATATTCAGAAATGGAGTTGCTAGATCATATGGTAGTTGGACTCTTGAGTGGATTTTTTTGTGTGTGTGTGAAAAGGTATTGAAATTTACCAAGTTCTCTATGTATGACCAGTTTATTTTACAGGGCTCTTCCATACTCCAGTGACAGGCATCTTGTTTCACGAGGGTAAAATTTGCAGTGTCCTCAACATCATCAGCTCTTTTAGTATCTTCTGGGCCACTGGTGTTATTGCTCTTGCCTTGTCCTGGGCCTTTTTCATTCTCTGTCAGCAGAGGCCATAGAAAAGAGTGGAGTTGTTCTCCTTGTATACACGCAGTTCCCATGTACAAGAACCCGTGACATTATGTCACATTCAGACTTTAATAATTTATCAAATATTATTGTTCCTTTCTTATCTGCATTTATAATGCTTTCCCTTTCCTTCCACACTGGGAAAACAGTGGCAGAATTGGCTTAACTAATCTTCATATAGATAGACATACATGATCCCTTGTAGTCTACCTGGCCTTGTTTCTTTGTGACCTTCCTCCTTGACAGACATGGAGCACATTATGAATCTGTAGAATAGCTTGGTTTGCTCTCTCTCTTTTTTTTTAAGGATAAAAGTACATTCAAAGCAGAAATGGCCATAATTTCATGTATCTATGCTCCCAAAAGGATTTTTTTTGTTTTTAATATATTCTATAATCTGTTACATAATTTGAATTTTTTAATATTTTGTTAGTTGCATAATATTTTATGCATGTATCAGCATACATAACAATATTGTGATTCGTGTTTGCATTGGGTAGTGACAATTTATTTATAGAAATGTTAAATTTCCAATTGCAGATAATGCCCCAGTGAATGTCTCGTTATATGAATACAATCAAACCTAGTGATACACTGCACTCAATATGTATACATTGTCAACTTCACTATACTTTGCTAACTATGCTCAAAAACTATTATTTGGAAAATACATTGCAGAACTCTCATTTTAGGTAAATATTCTACTTCTTAGCTCTAGCCATACACCTCTCCCCTCTTTAAATTCTTCATATTTATCTGTTATTTATTTCATGGCTATAATTTCTGTGACCAGATTAGAAAGTTTGCCCTTCTAGAATGTAAATAAACTCAATATTTCATTTAAAAATTATGCTTTCCTTTAAAAATCGATGTAAAGTGTTGCAATGATATAACTTTATTTTGTATTCTGTTGCAGTCAGGTTTACATTGCTGGCAGAAATCACCTGACTAAGAGCAGATATGGGGGGAGAAAAAGGGTTTATTTTGTCTTATAGACTCGAGGGGAAGCTCCACGATGGCAGAGGAAACAATGCCATGAGCAGAGAGTGGACATCACCTCCTTGCCAACATCAGGTGGTCAACAGCAGTAAGAGAGTGTGCCAAACACTGGCACAGGAAAACTGGTTATAACACTCATAAGCCTGCCCCCAACAATACACCACCTCCAGGAGGCGTTAATTTCCCATTGCCATCATCTGGGGAACCTAGCATCCAGAACACCTAAATTTATGGGAGATACCTGAATCAAACCCCCACATATTCATATGGCAAACTAGTTGCCCAAAAGTAATTGGTTATATTGTCTATTTTTCTTCCATGTAATAATAACAATATCCTTCACATATCCTAAATTTCCATATTTATTTGTTCATTTCTTGTCTGGGGCAGAGTATTTATTAAAACTTTCAATTTCCCTTGTTTACATTTTTCCCAAGGTAGGGTATCCCTCTAGCTCAGACTAATCTGAAACTCACTCTGTAGTCCCTGACTGGCCTCAAATGCACAGAGATCCTCTCACCCCTGTGTCCTGAGTGCTGGGATTAAAGGTGTGCTCCAGCATGCCTAGTTTACTTTTTTTTTTTTTTAATATTTTTTTTTTTTTTTATTTGAGAGTGACAGACACAGAGAGAAAGACAGAGAGAGGGAGAGAGAGAATGGGCGCGCCAGGGCTTCCAGCCTCTGCAAACGAACTCCAGACGCGTGCGCCCCCTTGTGCATCTGGCTAACGTGGGACCTGGGGAACCGAGCCTCGAACCCGGGTCCTTAGGCTTCACAGGCGAGCGCTTAACCGCTAAGCCATCTCTCCAGCCCTAGTTTACTCTTTTCTTAATACCACTTCCCAGAGTTTTCTTATATACCATTCCCCACTCATCCGAACATTCACTTTCCAATTTCCAGTTGCCAATGATCAGTTTGAAAATATTAAATTTGAAAATATTAAAAGAAAAACATTCAGTTG
This sequence comes from Jaculus jaculus, assembly GCF_020740685.1. NCBI lineage: Eukaryota > Metazoa > Chordata > Mammalia > Rodentia > Dipodidae > Jaculus > Jaculus jaculus. The sequence goes on along the minus strand of NC_059115.1, from coordinate 71,928,262 downwards.
TGTGTAGTTAGTTGATTATGTATCAGTCTGCATAGTATAGTAAAAATACACATCATTGCATCATCACTCCTGTGATGTGTCATCTCTTTTGTCAGGGAATCCATACTGTACATGCTAATCTACCTTTAGGCATTTTGTAGCTGTGGTGGTTTGAACGTAAAATGTTTTGTACAGACTTGAATGGGCTTTAAGTAGGTACTGGGGAATAGAACCCAGGCCATCAGGGCTTTACCACTGAGCCATCTCTCCAACCCTGGCTCAGGTATGATTAATTAAGGCTAAGCTTCCTGTTTAAGTCTCCAGCAGAGTGCTGGAGGAAGTGTCACTCCAGGAGGGGGTGGGGGCTCTGCGAGCCAGCCTTAACGTGTGTTTGGGGCTGATTTTGATTCTGACCCAAAGGTGCGCAGAAAGCATTTTGAGCTCTGGCAGTTTGTTTTTGCTTAGTGCAGTTTTCTCTGCTTGGATCTATGGAAGTAAGCAGCTTTTTCTGCCACTGATAGAACTTCCTCTGGATCTATAAGTCTGAAATAAATTCTTTCCTCCTATAAACTGTGTCTGGTTGGAAGTTCATCCCAGCAATGTTGAGCTGACTACAACAGTGCTATATAGCACATACATTTCTCTGCTTAGATTATTTTCAAAAGTTTCTTAATTTCATATGCATTTTTTAAATTAATTTTACTTCTAGCTACTCTGTTGCCCTAACTAAGCACTCTCAATTGAGTGGATTAAACAATTGAAAATTACTTAGCTATAGTCCTGCACATAATCATGGAAATTTAAAGATCAAGATTCCAACAAAGTTTGTTTTCTGCTGAAGTCTCTATGTATGTGGGACAGTCACCCTTCTGTGTCCTCATAGGGCAGAGAGGAGCAGGGCAAGCAGAGCAAGAGATTCTGTTTCTTCTTGTAAAGAAAATAATCCTGTGTCATTAGTTCCCCACTATCATCCACATTTAATTTCTTCCATATTCCAAATAGTCATAGTATGGATTAGAGCTTCAAGACATCAAATTTGGGGAACACAATTCAGTCTACAGTATATTCATATTTTAAATTACTATTTTAATTTCATAGAAAACCCATGAACTATTGGTATTAATTTTATACTGGAAAAATTTTATATAATATTGCTATTTATTCTTAATATTTAACAGTTACAAAATAACTAGTCTAATTTAAATATAAAGTTGTAGAACATAAATAGTATATTTAAAAATATTTTATATTATATTTTTTCTGGTATAATTTTATTACCTGTTGCTCTAAAAACATTATGAAAACATAGTTATGGCAGCTAGTAGTCTTATTTTTTATATGAAAGAAAAATAAGACCCAGACAAATTTTTCTTCACTCAAGAATATACATAAAGCTCTTTCCAAAGAATTACTTCATTATGAGATGTAATTCCTAAATCTCTGTGTTGGTGATAGTATACTATACTTGGAAAGGAAAAGAAAACTTGAGAGAAAGGAGGGAGAGACAGAGGAGAATGAATTAGTTCTTCCCTCATGAGCAACATAAAAATGCTTAGGATAGTTCTAGTAGAAGTCTACTTTAACGAAAGTATTTTGTTGTTGTTGTTGTCTTTTTTGTTTTCTTTTTGGACATTGCTTCTCAATTCCTTCAGTAGTTAGGAACTAAAAAAGGAAACCTCATTTGGATGCTTATGTCCAATTGCAGGGCAGATCTCAGAGTGAGCTAGTATAATTCACCTCTTTCTGTACACTTGCACTTTCTCGTGAATAACTGCTGGATGGAACATCTTGTCCTAAGGGGAGATGGCCAGATTGGCTGCTGCTCACTTTCCTCCACTGCATATTTTCTAGAAACAAGATGTCAACCAAAGTTTTTGCTCAGCAAGTCATGCCTTTGTGGGTACAAAATTTAGGGCAGAATGCTTTCCAGGGTCTTTCAGCTTTTTTAAAAGTGTAGAATTCCCCGAATAACTTTCACAAGCCTTATTGCCCTGCCTCATAGATATTGTTACCTAAAACTACATTGTCTCTTGCTGCACCTCTGAAATAACATAACTTGGGTTGGGGGAGGTCCTGGATATTCAGACATAGAAAATTTTATAACTGGTATACAGTGAGTGGGCTTTATAATCATAACTCCACACCCCCAGTCAATAATTTTCTTGTGTTAAACAAAATAACAAAAGTTTTTTTCAACATTTTTTTTTACAACATACAATATACCTTGATCATAGTCCCTTCCCACAATTCTCCTATCTTGCATGTGCCCTTCACTAACCACTTCTTCCCAGCTTCATCTGTTTCTTTTATTGATTTATTCAACAAGTGAATAACTTTTAGGAAATATGTACCAGACATTTGTCCTAGATACTGCATATGAAAGTTAAAATAAAAAGTGATCCCTGAAATATATATTTCCATTATTTGTTACTGGACACAGCACATAGCAAGTATTTCAAACTGCTAAATGCAAATACAAACAAATCTATGGACAGTGAGGACATGAAAATGTATTCAACTTTTTTCTTCTTTTCTTCTAAAAAATTATTGGAAGAAGTTTACCTGTGTGTTTGTGTCTATAGGTATACGAGGATCTCTTGTGACAACAAACAAGTGCTCACCTGGCTTTTCTGGGTGGCTGGGGAATTTAACCAACGCTGGCAGGGCCTTTAACCATTGAGCAATCTTCCTAGTTCCCAGTATTAAACTTTTTTAAAGCTTGCTGTCTAACAAACTGGCATGAATTAGCCTGGAACAAAAGTTCATGTTATATAAGGTAGTTAATATCTAATTGTTAAATGTACATTTGAAATTTATTATATACTATCATGTGCATTTTGAATCTTTACATAATACAGTGGCTATCTAGTGTTAGTTTTTCTTTGCTCTGTTTTCAGTATTTGTCAATTGATCACTTGATATACACATTTTAAGGAAGAAAATGGAAAAATAAGGACAGAATCAAATAAAAGGTAATATAGGAGAAAAATTGCTAATATTGCCATGGTTTGGTTTTGGCTTGTTTATTAGTTTCCCCACTGTAAGTCAAGTAGAAGCGATGAACACCTCCCCATCCTCCTTTGAAATTCCCTTTTTTCCACCCATCTACATGGTTAATACCATCTCTCTCAGCCACTGTGTGTGCCTGTGTACTGGACATCATCATTAAAATGTCCTGCCACATGTTTCCAAATTATCTTTGTATGTAAATTTTACAGTAATTTTTAACACAAACTGTCCAAATTTCAGACTTGTCAAGTTATTTTCAGTGCACTGAACTGTGTCATATTCTCATGTGTTTGCTCACCAGAATTTCTCTGCATAGTATCTTTTCTTCAGACCTTACCCCACCTCATCATATCAATCACACTACAGACTCATCTTCCAAAGAACTTAGCTGTCCTAAAGTACGTTGTTCTTGTTCTATGACAGTACCTAGTTACAGTACCAAATTCAGCTGCTATTTCATTACAGCGTCCACAAAACTATGAGTCAGAGAAATAAATATTGACCACCCTTTCCTTCACAAATCATTTGTAAATTTCCCCGCTCTCTGGTATTGCAATGATAATAAGATTTTTGTTTACCCACTAAAATACACAGTGCTCTAACATAATGATTTTTATTCTTTTTATCAACTGTTATGTTCGCTAACTTTATGCTTGATAGATATTACCTAATAAATATTTGTTGGATATTGTTCTAATTTGTTTACACATCTATATCCTTCTACTAAACTGCAAGTCAATTAAGTACAGATGACTTGTACTATTAATTTTAGGGTCTCCCCAAGAAACTCAAACATAAATAAGTGATTAATTAATGCTTGTTGAGGTTATTTGCTTAAAATAATGTAAAATTATTCCATGATGTTTTGGAAACCCTATTTAATTTGCACCGAGTTTGTGAACTAAAGAGACATCACTGAATTTTCCAACCTCATTAGTCTTTGAAGCTATTATTTCAACTTGCTCTGACATGAATCATTAGAAATGCTTCAGAAAGGGCCAGACCGGGCTTCCTGCTGATAAGGGACCTAGAGCCTTCCAGGAGGCTACTCAAATCACCATTAAGATTCCACACTCAACATCTCATGCTAAAAGATACAATCAGTTTATTATGGGAGACACTACAACAAAACTAAAAAAAAATATATATATATTATTTTCTGTTCTTTCTCAGTTTCCTATCTTTCTGAAAATTTATATATGCAGTCAAATCTCTAGCTAGTAAGTAGGCTTATTACTCAGCTGTAGGGAGACAAGAGACTATGGCAACAAAGTAAATTGATCTGGATAAAATACAACATCAGGCTTGCACAGGTCATGCAGAGAGTTTTAGTCTTAACCTGATTTACTAGCTATGTGCATTGCTATGTCTCTGCATTCAAAGTTTCTTCATTTGTAAAAGGGGATAATGATGCAGACCTCTTCACAAGATCACTGTGTCACTTAACTAATTAATACTGTAATTATAAAGTACTTAGAAATATAATGCACTGTACAAATGCCAAGTGTTGTTACTAGAATCATTTGAGTGCTCAGCTCATCAAGATTTACTACTTTAGCAGGGTAAATAATTCTAAACAGTAAGAAAGCTCCAACTATACATACTAATTAATCCAATTTAAACATTTATTATGGACTGTAAATATGCCTTGTTAAAATATGCATATTAGTTAAGGCTTCCATTAAAATCATCCATCCAAGATTGAGTTGAGTTGCTTAAGGTCTGTGCCCAATGAACTCTGTGTGGCCCTTTAACTTAACAATCTAGATTACACTTATTTCATAAATAATTTCATTGCTGTTTTACTTGTTTGTTGGATTGAATGTTGATTGCCAGGGATTTGATTATTTATTTATTTATTGTTTTGTTTTTAAGTGAGAATAGAAGGAGGAAAATTAGCATATTTGCATCTCTGTAGTGAAAGATTTGAAAACAACCACTATACTTTTAACTGCAATGCTGTTATTTTACTCTAATACCCACTAGGGGACCTCTTCTGGAAAGGAAATGCCCTAGAGTAGAAAATGGGAGTTTAATGTGTGCTTTAGGGAAAACTTGGCTTTGATGGTGAGAACAACATTCTCTCTATGGGTTAAATCTTCTGAACACCACCCATGTGTGAATCCTTATTGGAACCATACATCAAAAGGTAAAATCAAATGATTAAAGTTTTGGTTTTTTTTTTTTTTTTTGAAGAGTTAAGAATTCTGCGATTGTGCTTTTTGTTTGAATGAATAAACAGAAAGAAAAGAAAAAAAAATAACAAAAGGACTGGTCCCAGATAACATTACTTTAGCCACTACAATCAAAAACTGAATCCTATATTCAGTTTTTTTTTTAATTACAGTACAATAATGCAATCTAACTGCTTAATGGGATGAATACCTAAACTTTCATTCCAAGAACTCAAAGTCAAGTTGCTATCGCACAGTTTGAAATACATTCACCCTGAGGAATGCTATCTTCCAATAGTTGTAAGGATCCTGATTTGTCAAAGATTTAAAAACATACATTAATCACTATAAAATACTACCAGGGCCACTGTTGCTGCTGCTGCTGCTGCTATTTATTTATTTATTTATTTATTTATTTATTTATTTATTTATTTATTAAGAGAAATGATGGTACCTTTTTGTGCTTTCCTTATATTCACAAGTATCACAATTAAACACCTTTGTAAGGTTACTGAGTGCACTAAATTTCCCAAGGCAGACTAGACAATTGATAACATATTTTTTTTCATTGTAAACTATAAATAGGCCAATAAGTAAAATCATTTATCCAACTCCTGATTCTTTTTAGCAAATACTGCCCTGCCATGCAAATAAACACCCTTTGGAAAGGTCACACACTCTACCCCCATGAAGTAGACCTGGTACTAGAGGCATCAGAATATATATGTGGAACACAAATTTCAAGGGTGAGGCATACTTCTTTGTCTCAGTCACAACCCCATCAGAAAACTGCTAGTCTCTAAATCATCTCAACTTTCTTACTATTCTGGCTTATAAATGAAATGTATTTTTGAGACTCACAGACAATATGCCTTTGTTTCCTCTTCTGTCCTTCATTGGGGAAGTGTCTCACTTGGTCACAAGCTGACTTAGAACCTTCTACTGACCATAAATCTTAGCCAGTTGACAGGATTAACTGTGGGTGTGGGGCAACACACATCCTTAGGGACTGTGACTTTGTTAGGGAATCTGGTTGTCATAATATCCACTCTTACATAAATACTCGGTGCTATTTTTCATTGAATGTGTACATTGTTTTGCTAAATTTCAGAACCTGCCTATATTTTGTTCCACTCAGCCTACTTGAATACTCTCATAGCAGGCAGACCCAACTTCTAGGGTCACTTTTGTAGTTACTTGGAGAGTCTTAAGAGCCACAGCTAGCACCTTAAGCTCCTACCCTGAAGATATATAACATCAGATTGATTGATACATCTAATAATACTGCAGCTATTGAGACAGTCCAAGCATTAACTTAATCCAAGATGCAAAAATATGTACATTATAACACAAGAAATACAGAAAAATCAAGACAATATAAATCCACCAAAAAGAAAATGAAGGATCTCTACAATGAAAATTTTAAAACACTCAACCAAGAAATTGCAGAAGACACTAAGAAATGAAGAGACACCCCTTGTTCTTGGATTGGAAAAATCAATATTGTGAAAATGGCAATCTTACTGAAGCAATCTACACATTTAATGTAATCCCCATCAAAATTCCGATGTCATTCTTCACAGAAATAGCAAAAAACAATCCAAAAATTCATTTGGAAGCACAAAAAACCTTGAATATCTAAAACAATTTTAACATATAGTACAGAGTCATAGTAACAAAAACAGCATGGTACTGGCACAAAAACAGACATGTAGATCAATGGAACAGAATAGAGGACCCAGATGTAAGTCTTGGTAGCTATAACCACCTGATTTTGACAAAAATGCCAAAAATACTCATTGGAGTAAAGATAGCCTCTTTAGCAAACAGTGCTGGGGAAACTGGGTATGTATCTGTAGAAGGATGAAAATAGATCCTTATCTCTCCCCGTGCACAACAATTAAGCCCAAATGGATCAAAGACCTAAATATTGGACCTAAAACCCTGAAGCTGCTACAGAAAAAAAGTAGAGGAAACCCTTCAACATATTGGTCTTGGTAAAGGCTTGCTGAATATATCCCTAATAGCTCAGGTAATAAAACCACAAATTAACCACTGGGATCTCATGAAATTACAAAACTTTTGTATGGCCAAAGACACTGTGAATAGAGCAAAGAGGCAACCTACAGCATGGGAGAAAATCTTTGCCAGCTATACATCTGATAGAGGATTAATATCTAGGATATAAAAAGAACTCAAAAAAATAAATAATAAAAAATCAAACAACCCAATTAATAAAAGGGCTATGGGGCTGTGTGTAATGGTGCATGCCTTTAATATCAGCACTTGGTAGGCAGAGGTAGGAGGATTACCAATAGTTCCAGGCTAGCCTGAGTCTCAGGTCAGCCTGAGCTAGAGTAAGACACTACCTTGGAAAACCAAAAAATAATAAATAAATGAAGGGCTATGGAACTAAATACAAAGTTCTCAAAAGAAGAAATACAGATGGCATATAAACATCTAAAGAATATTCTCCATCCTTAGTCATCATGGAAATACATATTAAAACTATGTTGAGATTCCATCTCACTCCTGTCATATTGGCTACCATCAGGAAAACAAATGACCATAAATGCTGGCAAAGATGTGAAAAAAGAGGAACCTGTCTACACTGTTGGTGGGAATGCAATCTGGTCCAGCCATTGTAGAAATCAGTTTGAAGGTTCCTGATACAGCTAAAAATAGATCTACCATATGACCCAGCTATGCCATTCCCAGGCATAGATCCAAAGGACTCATCTCATTTCCTTAGAAGTACGTGCTCAACCATGTTTATTGCCACTCTATTCACAATAGCTAGGAAATGGAACCAGCCTAGATGTCCCTCAACTGATGAGTGGATAAGGAAGATATGGCACATTTATACAGTGGTAAAGAAAAATGAAATTATGAAATTGCAGGAAAATGGATGGATCTGGAAAGGATTATACTAAGTGAGGTAACCCAGGCCCAGAATGCCAAATGTCACATTTTCCCTCTCAATATGAAACCAAGCTACAAATTATTAGACTTCTATTTGAGTAGGAAGAAAACTGAGTAGCAGAGGCCAGTAAGGTAAAAAGGAGATATAAAGGAATCAAAATGGAGGGAAGAGGGGAATTAATATGATGATATTGTATATATGTAAGTAGAAGAACAGATTAATGGGATAAAAAGGCCTAAGTGAGGTCAGGGGGAGAGATAGAGTAAAGTTGAAAGGTAGAGGGAGGGCTAATCAAAATCTAAGAGGATATAAATAAATAAATATAAATAAATAAGAGTCATATTGAAGCCTACTTTTTTGGACAATGGAACACACGAGAGCCATAGACTGTTACTAGAAAATTTTCAGTGCCAGGGATGGGATACTTTCCAGTGAGTTGTTGGCCAGGGAGGTCCCTGATGCCCCCAAAATATCACAGGCCATTGCCAAGGACCTTGTTTTTCCACCAGGAATAGATGGTAAGACCCTATTGTTGAAAACTCCACATACTTGTGATGCAAGGTCACTGAGAAATCTTGCTGAAGCTGAGCTGAAAACATCCTCCATGTAGACCAGCTGACAGAAAGCTGGAAGAAGCCACACTGCATGCAGTTCAATAGGAAAGAGAGAAATAACCAGTGAAGATACTCAACAGTGGACACTGCAAGCCTTACATTTGACCAGCCAGGTCTGTTAAAGGGCAAACTAACCACTGTCTAATTTGACTGGAGGTCCACTCCATGATAGGGAATACATCCCTGATACTGAAAACCTACATCAGGGATAGTCATGAGTCCTGGAGGTGTAACATCTGCTGCTGTCTATTAAATGTATATACTGTGCTCACCAAACTGTCCCGTAAGCACTTCTCTTAATGTTTATATCCATACATTAATGCTTCTCTCACTTTTGGTTAGAGAACCTTCTCTTTTCAAATGGCAGTGACCTTGGGATGACTCAGAAGGCACCATGGTGTTGAGAAGATAAGACAAAAGAGTGTTTATCACTGAAATATCTCTATCACACCTCCCAAGGCTCAGGGTCCATCGTGGAAGAGGTGGTAGAAAGAATGTAAGAGCCAAAGAAAGGGTAGGACTCCTTACAATGTGCTCCTCCAGACACAAAATGGCCTGGGTATCCATGACCTCACAGTGCCTGACACTACCTACAGAAGACCATCATCATAGGAAGGAAAGATCATGACATCAAAATAAAGGAAAGAGTGATTGAGACGGGGAGGGGATATGGTGATGATTGGAGTTTCAATGGGGAAAGTTGGGGGAGGGAGGGAATTACCATGGGATATTGTTTATAATCGTGGAAGTTGTCAGTAAAAATAAAAATAAATTAATTAAAAAATAATGAATATTATAATAGTACATAGTAATGCACTAGCCCCTTTCATTTCTACCATGACAGCTGGCCACATGTGAAATGGGTTTCATCCACAATCTCAGCACTCTCACCGCCACTTGCCATCGTTAAGCCCCGTTTTAGACCCTCTCTCCTCCTGAGCCCTCCCTGCTACTCTTTATCCATCCAGTACTGCTGTTGTGTGTGCCTGGAGCTGACAGTTTTAGGATTGTCTTCTCTCCCATTACCAGCTCAACCCTCTTGACCCATCACAAATTTCATAGTAATAATAAGACCATTTAACCAGGTATGGTCACACAGGGTGGCTGTGCACAGTACGAAGGACCACCAGATTAACCTGACGAGTGAACAGAGGAGTGCTGACTTAGCATCACACATGTACGCAGCCTCTGTTTTGCCTGCTATAAACGTTTGCTTAGTGAAGCAGGTGTACTAGATGTGATTATTTCAGCTGTCACGGCTGGGAGTCCATCCTCCTCCCTGGTCTAATTGAATACATTGATGCTTTTTTGTTTTCTGTGCCCACAGAATTTATGGACAGGATATCAGGGTATCAGCCAAAGCTGTCTTTAAACCAACAAAGCCTTCTATTGACCCTGTAGATGATATGCATGATATAGAGTGTTACAGTTACATTCTTGTTGCTGGACAAACGCCTGAAGCAGCAGCTTAAGGGAGGAAAGGGTTTATTTCAGGCTTACAGAATCCAGAGGTAACACCATCAATGGCAGAAGAAGCTGGCTCACTTCCATAGGTCCAATCAGAGCAATATCACCAAACAGCCAGGAAACAGGAACAGCCAGAATGTAAACTGTTCTGACCTCGAGGGCTGGACTACCAGATCCATCCCCAGCAACACCTCCTCCTGCAAGGCTTAGTGTAATGGAGCCTGGAGTGCAAGGTTACTTAAAAATACCTCAGGTTATGTGGGGTGTACGTTCACATTCAAATGCCACATAGTGGTACCCATGACTAGCATGAAATCTCTTTGGGTTTCTGCAATTGATTTGATCCCAGTCTGTGTGAAATGCTGTGATGTCTTCAAAGCAGTGACCACTGTCGTGAAGACAGCCTGGTGGCTGGTCGATTCAAAGCTCCCTTGATTTGTAGGCATGGATATGGCTGAAGCCAACAGATATGCCAATAGTCAGAGGAGTTCTCAGGAGTATTATCAATGAATCTCACTATGCTCCCAAACAAGACAATGGAGACAATTGTGTTAAGCTTCCATCTACCTTTACCTAACTGTGTGGGTCCTTTCCTATAGGGGAAGGGTCTAATGGCTGCTAAGTAGCCAGACTGCCTGTATGTGACAGTTTGACATTTAAATGGAAATAGCAGTTTAAAAAATGAAGATAATAAAGATTAAAAATGAAGCTAACATCCCAGCTTGCATGAGGATATATGCCTGTAATCACAGTACTCATGATGCTGAAGCAGGAAGATCATGAGTTGGAGGCCAACATGGCTATGTAGTAAGATTCTATCTCAAAACAAACAAATCAAACTAGCATTCTTCATGGCAAAATGGATCAAACAGTGCCTGACCGCACAAAATTCCTGTAAGAAAATTTGGAGTCCTAATTTGTCTCCTTGGACTAATTATGGTACTGATAACATTCTCATGCCACCCCTCTTTCAGCATCTCTGGTATTTTGGCAGGCATAGTCACATTTTTATTTCTGTCAAGTTTCCTCCCCAAATGAGTTTATTACTAGTGAATTCTCCTGTTAACAAAAACTGTTCTGCTGGCATTGATTTCTACCTTCCTAGATAGAATCATCAAGATTCATAAAATATATGGTATTTAGCATGCAGGAGTAAAGCTGTGCTGAAATGAAGCAGAAAGAGAGGAAGAGAAGGGTGTGGACAGATAGGTGACAAAGACAAAACCACTAAATGAAAAGGAAAATTAAACAGCATATCATGGCAGCCTGGTAGCTAAGACAGCCTAGATTTTAATTTCTGTAATATTGTTAGGACAGACCCAAAACAACCAATTCTAGGGATTAACCCTGAAATTGTCTTGAGCACTTCCAGGCCTTGTCCAAATAACCCATAATTATTTCTACCTCTGTAAATCTCAGGAAATTCATGGCAGGTGATATCATAGGACAGAAGTATTACAAATGAAGTGGGCTGTGGGAAAGAATCCATATAGCGTGATCCTTTTTCAAAACAAAATGTCAAAAGTATAAGAAAGGGGAGATCATTGTGATGTTTTCACTTTATTTTTTTTTCTCTACACTCAACAGCAAATATCAAATACTAAATAAACTTTGATATGTCTTTCAAAAGTACACCAAAACCCATGTGTATCATGGAAAGGATGGCAAAACATCCATGGTCAAACACGTTTTGAACTAATAATACATATAGTCTAGTATTGCTTATGATATAACCAGGTCTTGCATTTCAAGGATGTGTTTTCCTGCAGGCATGTTCTTTGTGAAAGGGCAAGATGACTGCCTTCTGAGCTCATAAACTCTGGCCTTGAGAGCCTCTATTTTTCAGTGAAGATTTAAGAAGTAAACAACTCCTTTCTCCATCTCATTTGAAATTCTATGAAAGCTGCCATATCACACTGGTTGCTCTTTCTTTAAAAATCATTAAGGATTATTGTAGGATTGCCCAGATATACTGGTCCAGAGATAGAAGCACTATAGAATCAGTTAAGGCCATTCCCATAATAAGCCAGCTAAATGATTTCTAGAAATTTGAGCCAACTTCATTTTGGGTCAACATTTATTCTACAAAACTATATTTAGACTATGTAAATCAGGTTCCTTTGGGCTAATAGCAAAATAGCAGTTGTAATAATATAAAATAAACATATTCTGTGTTTCCTTATGGTACGTTAATTCAACTTTTTGTTTACTCTCCTAGTATTTCTAATGCTACTATTAAGATGATTTTAAAAATAAGAAAACTCAGTTTCAGGTAAATTAGTAGCCCAAACTAATATATTAACTGTCAAAACACTAAAAGTTGGGCTGGAGAGATGGCTAGTGGTTAAGCGCTTGTCTATGAAGCCTAAGGACCCCAGTTCTAGGCTCGATTCCTCTAGACCCATGTTAGCCAGATGCTCAAGGGGACGCACGTGTCTGGAGTTCACTTGCAGTGACTAAAAGCCCTTGCACACCCACTCTCCTCTCTCCCTCTCTCTCCCTCTCTCTCTCTCTCTCTCTCTCTCTCTCCCTCTTTCTCTCTCTGTCTGTCGCTCTCAAATAACTAAATAAAAATAAACAACAAAAATTAAAAAAAAAAAACACTAAAAGTTACAAGCTATATCACCAACTTCCTACTATGACCTTACATAATTTCATCTATACGTCTAATTTAGTAAAGAGTGTATTCAGTTTTACAATAATAAAGACTTTGGCATCTATGGAAAATAATGTAATCCATTATGTATATATATCTTTGAATGATTGTATGCTGAGTATAGGCAAAATCTTTATGAGAATTCAAGAACTTAATAAGTATTTAGTATTTCTTTACTTTATATGACATTCTACATTGGATGTTGAGTTATATAAAAATTTAGATAGATCAAGATAGATACAAAAGCTCAAAATGTAGAATAAGTTACTTATTGATAAATGATAGTTAAATGTGAGAAAGCAAATAAAATTATCAAAAGAGGGGGCATATTGTAGCAGGGTTAAGAGGCCAAACACCCTGAGAAGTTACAGATAACAGACAAGGGGAAAAGAACACAGAATATGAAGCAGCTAATAAATTAACTCAGTAGTCTCAGGGGGGCCTTGAACTCCCAGTGACCCTCCTAACTCTGCCTCCCAAGTGCTGAGATTCAAGATAAGTGCCACCACTCCTGGCCTTAGATATCCAGCTTTAAATGCATTGTTGATGGTATTCTGTCTAGCACTTAGCTAAGTAAAATAAGACCATAGACTCATTAAGAAGAACTAATGACCAGTATTCTCCAGTTTATTAGACATAATTGTTCCATCTTCTGGTACCTGAGAAATCACTGATTTAGTTTTATTTTTTCTTTTTGTCTGAAGTTCTTAGAAACTTCCCTTTTATATTAAAGTAATTAGGAAACACATTTGATGTCATTTTCATTTACAGCAATTTGTACCATATGTAATACTTTCTCTGATAACATGGAACATTTGTGTCACAATATGTGGAACATGTGTAGACACCAAGATCTTTGGATGAGTCTACTTCAGCATTCAATTTTGCTTCCTACATAATTGTTGAATAGTCTCTTTACAAGCTATTATATGAAGCGAAAAGCAGTAAACAATTTTTTTACACAGTTTTTGCTCTTAGTACTTAACCAAATACTGGAAAATATGTCAATGGTGATGAGACAGAGATAACTGCATCTCAAGGCTATCACTTTGTCACTTCAGAAACTGAAGCAGAAGTACTTACATGTGAAGCCTGGTAGAGAATGTAAAGTTAATGCCTGTTAAAATGCATTTTTAAAAACGAAATGTGAAACATGATAGTCAATGTGTTATGTAATATGTAGAATGTTGGGAATCATGGAATGTTTAAGCTAAAAGTCTTTTTCAGTAAGAATTTGGTACTTTAAAAGCAGGTGCAAGCATTAGAGAAGCCCATCACATATGCCACCACAGTTAATGGGGTTTACTTCCAGAATGCACATACTATTTCCTTGGAAAATCTATATCCAAGAACATGGGAAGTATAAAAGAAGAGGAGCTTATTATGCAGAACAATTCTTTAGCAGATGGTGACTTAAGAACATGATTTTCTTGTGTTCTAGGAATCAGGCTTTCAAGGAATTTCTGAAACAAATATTTTGAAGTTTTATTAAGTAAATGATGACAGCATAAATATATTTCTTTAATTCTAACAGTAAGTATTGGGCATAAAAATGAGTTTACTAGTTGTTCTTTCCAAAATACATAAGTTCTGGAAGGCAAAAGTTAGCCAACAGGAATCATTGCCCATTTTGAGTTGTAGTTGTCCCATGTGCAAACTGTAAAGAAAAAAGAGCTAAGAAAATTTTTGTATGATAGGTACTCCTGTCAAACATTTTAATGAGAACCAAACAAAAATAAATAGATTTTGTTATCCTCTTCATGGTGAGTTCCACTGAAAGGAAAGCTCAGAACTGCAAACCAACATCTCTGTCACCTCTCATCTAAGGAACATGTGCTTCTGTCAAAGAACGATGACTCCATCTTCAAACACCATGCAATGCGAATTCTTTACATAAGCGCTTTCATGTTGCCTCGTTGCTACCACATTGCCTTGTTGTGTAAAGATGACTCTTGAAACAATTTTTTAAATTCACAGAAATTCCCACATATGGGTTCCTGGTGGTAATTCTAATATTAATATAGAAGCTAGCACACCTGTTCTCACTAAAAAGGAAATAACTCAAAATTTAGCTATCTGTGTATTTATTTTCTGGCAAATAATTTGAAAATGTCTATCAATAAAATTATGTAATTGCTGCTGGGAAAGATAACTAGATAGAAAAACAAATAGATAATGCATTTAGCATCGAATGGAAAAATGTATTCCAAAAAGTCTTTGAATATGCAACTCACAACTTAGATTTATCATCAAGAAATCAAAAATTTTACTTTGTAGTGAAACATGAACTGTCTTCAAAAGCTTAAACAATGGAAAAACATTAAAATTCCAACTTAAAAAAAATAATTCTGAAATAAAATAAGCAGGCCCATGCCCTAGAAGAAAACCACTCAGCATAATATTTATCAACATATTAGTTATTGAACATTAGATTTGGATTTCATAAATGAAATACATAACTGATTCTGAGCAAATGCTATATAAGTGAGCCTACATTCATTTTTATAAAACATAACTAAATCAGTTACTATTTCAGAAATCATTCTTATACATTGCAAAATTCTGTCATCAGAGGTTTCTGTGGCGGTTATTTGTTTTCTTTTGCATTAACTCCAAAACATACGATTACGTGCAATTGAAAACATCTGGGTAAATGTTATTATTACATTCTATTACATTATGACATTCTATGATATCCTAGACAAACAAAAAACAATTAGAGACAATTTTCTTTTACACTGAATCCAATATTTATAATGCCATCATAAAATTAAGATTTATATTTTTTTCAGTAAAAACCTTGAAGAGCAGATATAAAGTATAAATTTTAGTTTAGCATTCACTGAGTAAATTATCAATAGTAAGTCTGACACAACATTTTTTTCTATCTTATTCTAATATTGCACATTGTTTTATATACTGTTAACTTCCAAAAAAGTGAAGTAGTTTGCAATTAATGCATTTCATATATAACATGTTTTTTCTTATCCAATAGCTAAAACATCTTTGAGTTCATGTTTTTTTCTCACTCAGCTATTATTTTTTGTTTCTCCATGCATGAATTTACTAATTGCATGATTGATTGATCACTGGTCTATGTACCTCAGGCTAAACTGAAACTCAATCCTCCTTCCACAGCCTCCACAGAATTGGGATTACAGACCACTACTCTGAGTTATGCTGGAGCATTTGAATTTAGTGCATTCTTTGTTATTAATGTTGTTATATAGCTAGCTTGACTACCTGTTCTATATTAAAAATGGCTTGAAAGGTGTTATGTACAAAACAGGTTTTACAAATTAACATAATGAACTGCTTAATGATAACGACTAGGAAAACATCTAATATTTTTCATAGAATTTCATCCCACTTACAGTGAGATTTCAATGAGAACAATGATAAAAATATAATCAGAATCATCTGGATTGTCATATTGTGACTATTTTATCTATCTTGTTATCTTGGTTTCCAGGATATACGATCATGATACATTACCTCGGATTATGTTTCTCAATCCAATCATTTACTGACTTTACCTTAATTTACACCAAAACTGAATTTTCATTACCTTGCTGAATAATATTTATTCTTTCCCGTTGGAATGAACTGTTTCCCCAGTGATAGAGAAAATATTGCACATGTTCTACTTTCAGTTGTTGCTCAGGACATGTGCACCCCCCCCCTTTAAACTCCAATTATATCACAAAGGAAGCCCTTGAAAATACTAAAGCAAAGCAAATGGGTGAATATAAAGTATAGTGATAAATATTCAGTGATTGACTTAATCCATTAACATAATATAAATGAGTGTTTACTGCACATTAGATAGTGACTTTTGAGAACTGCTAGTGATCAATTAAGAAGTGGTGAAGTGTCAGGGCAGACTTCTGTCTCGTGTGGAGCCTGGAGACCAGTGGCCAGTCACTATGGAGGGGAGATCGTGCTGGGTGCTGTGGGACATCAGCCTATGTACCATGTGGCAAATAAATGCCACAGGGGAGCCACTACTCTTCCTGTCTGGGGACCTGGTATTGGTTAACCAGTGACCCGTGTCCCAGCTCACACCCTCACACCAGGCCACCTTCCTTCCATCCGCTCCTGGGACCCCCACCATGCGGGGGAGAGGGGAGTCAAGAAGAAAACCTTCATCAAAAATAACTTCAATCAGAAGATCAAGAAAAAACCCAAGGAAGAATGAACTATGAAGACACAGGATGGTGAATGGGGCAGAGACAGTCAGCCTGAGGGGCATGCACAGGGTGAAGCAGTACCTAAGGCTCATTCTATCTCTAGCAGGGTCCTGCAAAAGTGATGAAGAGAAAAAGAAAAGTGAGATAGAACAGTGGATATGTCAGACATAGGACCTTCTCATGTCATCAACATAAGAGGGAGAGAGTGTGTGTGTTTGTGTGTGTGATAGAGAGTCAGAGAAGGAGGAAACAGATGAAGAAACCAAACAGATGATGTAGGATGATTCCATTCATGACCCTCAGCTGAAGAACACCACACAGACATGCCAGTGCAGCTGACACTAGCTCACTCAGGGTGGCTTTATAAGGAGGACAAAGAAGAGCCAGATGTTAATTAAGCCTCTGCCAGCTGGTGTCCAGGAAGAGGTTATGGAGGTGTACACACCTGCTTTAAAACAAAGGAGAAGCTCAGGAGATGATGATGAGGAGACCCAAATGAAGGTCCCTTCCAAAGCAGCCAGGAAGACCCCAGGCCAACGGAAGGACATGCCTGTGGCTGAGGTGCGCAGGTAACTCAGCCTCACCGAGGAAGAGGAACTGTTGGTTCCTCCAGCTGCCAGACACACTCCCTACCCACCCCTGACATCAATCCTGTCAAGACATAAGTACAAAGCGAGGATGGACAAATGGTGATCACAAAAGCAGGAGAAAGGGAAGCCAGCTATGAGGTGGTGGGGGGAAGGGGGACACTGGAGGTGTAGTGGTGGAGGGGGCACTGGAGGTTTGGTGTTGGGGGCACTGGAGGTGTGGTGGTGAAGGGCACTGGAGGTGTGGTGGTGAAGGTCACTGGAGGTGTGGTGGTGGATGCCACTGGAGGTGTGGTGGTGGAGGGCACTGGAGGTGTGGTGGTGGATGTCACTGGAGGTGTGGTGGTGGAGGGCACTGGAGGTGTGGTGGAGGGCACTGGAGGTGTGGTGGTGAGGGCACTGGAGGTGTGGTGGAGGGCACTGGAGGTGTGTTGGAGGGCACTGGAGGTGTAGTGGTAAGGGCACTGGAGGTGTGGTGGTGAAGGTCACTGGAGGTGTGGTGGTGGAGGGCACTGGAGGTGTGCTGGTGGATGTCACTGGAGGTGTGGTGGTGAAGGTCACTGGAGGTGTAGTGGTGGAGGGCACTGGAGGTGTGCTGGTGGATGTCACTGGAGGTGTGGTGGTGAAGGGCACTGGAGGTGTAGTGGTGGAGGGCACTGGAGGTGTGGTGGTGGAGGGCACTTGAGGTGTGGTGGTGGAGGGCACTGGAGGTGTGGTGTGAGGGCACTGGAGGTGTGGTGGTGAAGGGCACTGGAGGTGTGGTGGTGAAGGTCACTGGAGGTGTGGTGGTGAAGGTCACTGGAGGTGTGGTGGTGGATGCCACTGGAGGTGTGGTGGTGGAGGGCACTGGAGGTGTGGTGTTGGGGGCACTGGAGGTGTGGTGGTGAAGGGCACTGGAGGTGTGGTGGTGAAGGTCACTGGAGGTGTGGTGGTGGATGCCACTGGAGGTGTGGTGGTGGAGGGCACTGGAGGTGTGGTGGTGGATGTCACTGGAGGTGTGGTGGTGGAGGGCACTGGAGGTGTGCTGATGGATGTCACTGGAGGTGTGGTGGTGAAGGTCACTGGAGGTGTGGTGGTGGAGGGCACTGGAGGTGTGGTGGAGGGCACTGGAGGTGTGGTGGTGAGGGCACTGGAGGTGTGGTGGAGGGCACTGGAGGTGTGTTGGAGGGCACTGGAGGTGTAGTGGTAAGGGCACTGGAGGTGTGGTGGTGAAGGTCACTGGAGGTGTGGTAGTGGATGTCACTGGAGGTGTGGTGGTGGAGGGCACTGGAGGTGTGGTGGTGAGGGCACTGGAGGTGTGGTGGTAGAGGGCACTGGAGGTGTGTTGGAGGGCACTGGAGGTGTAGTGGTAAGGGCACTGGAGGTGTGGTGGTGAAGGTCACTGGAGGTGTGTTGGAGGGCACTGGAGGTGTGGTGGTGAGGGCACTGGAGGTGTGGTGGTGAGGGCACTGGAGGTGTGGTGGTGAGGGCACTGGAGGTGTTGTGGTGAGGGCACTGGAGGTGTGGTGATAGAGGGCACTGGAGGTGTGGTGGTGAAGAGCACTGGAGGTGTGGTGGTGAGGGCACTGGAGGTGTGGTGATAGAGGGCACTGAAGGTATGGTGATAGAGGGCACTGGAGGTGTGGTGGAGGGCACTGGAGGTGTGGTGGTGGAGGGCACTGGAGGTGTGGTGGTGAAGAGCACTGGAGGTGTGGTGGTGAGGGCACTGGAGGTGTGTTGGAGGGCACTGGAGGTGTGGTGGTGAGGGCACTGGAGGTGGGGTGGTAGAGGGCACTGGAGGTGTGGTGATAGAGGGCACTGGAGGTATGGTGGTGGAGGGCACTGGAGGTGTGGTGATAGAGGTCACTGGAGGTGTGGTGGATGTCACTGGAGGTTTGGTGGTGGAGGGCACTGGAGGTGTGGTGGTAAGGGCACAGGAGGTGTGGTGATAGAGGGCACTGGAGGTGTGGTGATAGAGGGCACTGGAGGTGTGGCGGTAGAGGGCACTGGAGGTGTGCTGGTGGATGTCACTGGAGGTGTGGTGGTGGAGGGCACTGGAGGTGTGGTGGGGGATGTCACTGGAGGTGTGGTGGAGGGCACTGGAGGTGTGGTGGTGAGGGCACTGGAGGTGTGGTGGTGAAGAGCACTGGAGGTGGGGTGGTGGAGGGCACTGGAGGTGTGGTGGTGGAGGGCACTGGAGGTGTGGTGGTGAGGGCACTGGAGGTATGGTTGTGGATGTCACTGGAGGTGTGGTGGAGGGCACTGGAGGTGTGGTGGAGGGCACTGGAGGTGTTGTGGTGGAGGGCACTGGAGGTGTGGTGGAGGGCACTGGAGGTGTGGTGGTGGAGGGCACTGGAGGTGTGGTGGAGGGCACTGGAGGTGTGGTGGAGGGCACTGTTGGTGTGGTGGAGGGCACTGGAGGTGTGGTGGTGAGGGCACTGGAGGTGTGGTGGTGAGGGCACTGTAGGTGTGGTGATAGAGGGCACTGGAGGTATGGTGTTGGGGGCACTGGAGGCATGGTGGAGGGCACTGGAGGTGTGGTGGTGGATGTCACTGGAGGTGTGGTGGAGGGCACTGGAGGTGTGGTGGAGGGCACTGGTGGTGTGGTGGAGGGCACTGGAGGTGTGGTGGTGAGGGCACTGGAGGTGTGGTGATAGAGGGCACTGGAAGTGTGGTGGTGAAGAGCACTGGAGGTGTGTTGGTGAAGGCACTGGAGGTGTGTTGGAGGGCACTGGTGGTGTGGTGGAGGGCACTGGAGGTGTGGTGGAGGGCACTGGAGGTGTGGTGGTGAGGGCACTGGAGGTGTGGTGGTGAGGGAACTGGAGGTGTGGTGGTGGAGGGCAGTGGAGGTGTGGTGGTGAGGGCACTGGAGGTGTAGTGGTGAAGGTCACTGGAGGTGTGGTGGTGGATGTCACTGGAGGTGTGGTGATAGAGGGCACTGGAGGTGTGGTGGTGAAGAGCACTGGAGGTATGGTGTTGGGGGCACTGGAGGTGTGGTGGAGGGCACTGGAGGTGTGGTGGTAGAGGGCACTGGAGGTGTGGTGGTGAGGGCACTGGAGTGTGGTGGTGAGGGCACTGGAGGTGTGGTGGTGAAGAGCACTGGAGGTGTGGTGGTGAGGGCCCTGGAGGTGTCGTAATAGAGGGCACTGGAGGTATGGTGTTGGGGGCACTGGAGGTGTGCTGGTGGATTTCACTGGAGGTGTGGTGGTGGAGGGCACTGGAGGTGTGGTGGAGGGCACTGGAGGTGTGGTGATAGAGGGCACTGGAGGTATGGTGTTGGGGGCACTGGCGTGCTGGTGGATGTTACTGGAGGTGTGGTGGTTGAGGGCACTGGAGGTGTGCTGGTGGATGTCACTGGAGGTGTGGTTGTGAGGGCACTGGATGTGTGGTGATAGAGGGCACTGGAGGTGTGCTGGTGGATGTCACTGGAGGTGTGGTGGTGGAGGGCACTGGAGGTGTGGTGGTGAAGTGCACTGGAGGTGTGGTGGTGAGGGCACTGGAGGTGTGGTGATAGAGGGAACTGGAGGTATGGTGTTGGGGGCACTGGAGGTGTGCTGGTGGATGTCACTGGAGGTGTGGTGGTGGAGGGCACTGGAGGTGTGGTGGTGGAGGGCCCTGGAGGTGTGGTTGTGGAGGGCACTTAGGTGTGGTGGACAGCGGGTGCCCTGTGGGTTTATTTTTCTAGCTGAGTGCTAGCTGGCTCACTCTCTTGTTTCCTGCTTTGGTGAGAGGTGTTGTCTAGCCTCTGCTATGATAGTCATCCCTGCCATGATGATGCTTTCCCTCCAGACTAAAAGCTGAAACAAATCCTTTCCTCCCATCAGATGCTTTTGGAACAGAGTTTTGTCAAAACAACTAGAAGTTAACTGCTACAATGTTCAGCACAAGAACAACAAGGCTTTGTTCCCGAAGTCAGATCAGTAGGTAATGACATTGAGACCTGGGTTAAAGCACAATATGTTTTCTTAAACATCAAGGGCTTACTTTTTTTTTTCATAGACTATTATGAAAATAAGCAGGACAATTAACAAACACCATCAGGACTAGTTTACATAATGTGGCCAAATATGATTGCTTTGTGAAAATAATGTCAAGCTTAGATGTGAAGAACACTGGCTTAAAGAGCTTAGAAAATAGCCCATTAGACAAATGTCAATGCAAATAACGTAAGAGCAAAAGGTTGGACATGTGTGAGAATTAGAAAGGACAAAGCAGATCTGGAAAAGTGAGTGGAATGGAAGGGAGAATGGCACATGAGAAAAGCAAGGAAAACAGTCATTTTGGTTGTGTGGAGGGGTTTGAATTGTATTTTAAAAGCAAATGGGAAGCCTGAAGAAGCTCTAAGTGTGTTGTATGGAATAATTAATTAAGTGACTTTCTCTTAGGCTTAACCCCAAGGGTTGGAGTGCTAAGTGGTTCAATTGTGTAACCTCACAAATTCCCATGGTGAAGCTCTCATCTTCTGTGTTTCAGAAATTAAATACATTTGGAAATAGTATCATCTTACCCCAGTCTATGACAGTGGAAAGGCGGTGTGTGTTGTAGTTACCTTCTCATTGTTGGGATTAAATATAAAAGTTAAATAAATAAATAAATAAATACCTGAGCAAAAGCAGCTGGTGGAAGAAAAGGGTTTATTTTCGCTCACAGTCTGGGGAGGAGGGATGGCTTTATGGTGACACAGGACAGCATGGCCTGAACAGAGGCTGATGTCACCTCTGCCATAACTGGTGGCAAGCAGCGTCAGGAGAGAGAGCTAGCGAGGGGGAGCTTGCTATTACACACCTAAGATTGCCCTCCCCAAACACGTGTTCGTTAGTACGGGTCTACCTCCCAAATTGCTGCCACTCGGGGTTCAAGCATTCAGAACACATGAGTTTATTTGTGACACCTAATACAAATCACAACCATGGGGTTAAAAAACAGCATATATATATATATATATATATATATATATATATATATATATATATATATATATATGATTATTGGTGAAAATGTAATTTAAGATATCCACTATGGAAATCAGTATGGCACATCCAGAAAAAAAAAATACACTAAACTAAAAATAAACTAAAAATAAAATTATCATGTTTCTGTTATTCTAAAGACTCTAAGGCAGGATACAACAAAGACAGCTGCACATTTTTTGTTTTTGCAAGCATTACTCACAATAGATAATTTGGGAATTCAGTCTAAATGTCCATCAGCTAACTCATGGATAAAGAAAATGGGTCACATACTCACAATGGAGTTTTATTCACAATGGAGCCACTAGGATCAAACATGCAATTTTCAGGGAAATGGATGGAACTTGAGATCAACATGTTAAGCAAAACAAGCCTGGTAGCCAGTAGTGGTGGCACATGCCTTTAATTCCAGCACTCAGGAAGCAGAAGTAGGAGGATCTCTATGAGTTCAAGGCCACCCTGAGATTACATAATGAATTCCAGGTCAGCCTGGTCTACAGTGAGACCATACCTCAAAAAAAACCAAAAAAGGAAGAAAATTAAAACAAAATGTGCTTAGGAAAGACAATTATATGATTCCTCTCATGTGCTGAATCTGGATTTTATATATATATATATATATATATATATATATATATATATATATATATATGTAAATTTAGACATATAAATATATATTTAAATATGTATACATATATTGTCAAAGCACTTTACTTCTACTTTTTACTTTTAGTATTCACATATACTTAAAATATATATGCTGAAGTATATGTGAGATTTATTCATTTAAATATAAATTTATATATATACACATATATGGTAATATATATTTTACATATACATTTATGTGTATATATACATATATACATACATTTATTTGAAAGGATAATAGAATAGAGGCTGTTTGGGAGAATAGGTTAGGGAAAGAGAAACTGAACAAAGTATGCAATAGACCCATATGAATATGCAATAATAAAACCCAACCACCATTTTGCATAATGAATACAAATTGATTTTGAAATCAAAGTGGTTAAGTTAAAATGGGATATTTTGTGTTATATACCATGTTTTCATTAGCCACCCATCAGTTGATGGACTCTAGGCTTATTCTTTTGGAGCAATAAACAGGAATGAGAAAATATCTATGTAGTAGAATGTAGAGTCCTTTATTGCATGCCTAGGGGTGGCATAACGATGGCTTTTATAGCTTGAGAAAATGAAATTAGGACTCAGAGATGTAGAGACATGACGACATGAGAAGAGAGCCATCAGCAAACAAAGGAAGTGACATGCCAACACCACAATCTCAGACTTCTAGCTTCTGGAACTGTAAATTATGCTTCTAGTATTTAAGCCACTTAGACTCTGATAGTATCCTTTAATGTGCAAACGTCTGCAATCAATGCTATATGTCCATTGAATCAGTCTTAATTTATTTAGAAAGCTAAAAGTAAATATAGTTAACGTAAGAAATCACTTCTCTATGTGTCAAATCTATAACAAAAAGTTATCACAAGATGGTGAATATAAGTCTTCTAACTCTAAAGTTATGGTATAGGACTTATCATGAGGACCATTAAAACCAGAATTCCAAAAGACAAGTCTGTATTTATAACATATCTTTACTCCAAGGAATTCAAAAAACTTCAAAGACATTTTCACATCAGTTCTCAAACACTCCGGGAAGCATGTAGGTGGGAAATACTATCATTCTTATTTGACATTTCGATATACCAACTCACTTGATAATAAGATCATTTCAACTGAATATGTAACTTTTTCAGGGAAAAGAATACATGCCAAGGTTTTTTTAATGTTCAAAATAAAAGTAGTATGATTTGTACCCCAGACCCACCCATTAGCCTCTATGAAATAGAACCACCATGCACAGACCCCCTCAGTGAGGCCTGATAGTGTTTCTTTGTTCCTTCAACTAGCTGGACCCCTACCATGGCAAATTTAAAACACTCAAGAGGGAAACTAAAGAAGACACAATAAGGTGGAAAGACTTCCCATGCTCATGGCTTAGAAGAACCATTATTATAAACATGGTTGTCCTACCAAAAGCAGTCTACAGATGTAATGCAATTCCCAGCAAAATTGCAGCATCATTCTTCACAGAAATAGAAAAAAGAAATCTTGAGATTTATTTGGCAGCACAAAATATCTTAAATAAAATGAATCCTAAGCAAAGTAAATTAATAAGTACAGCTGAAAGTATTACCTTACCTGGTTATGAAATATATCACAGATCCATAGAAATAAAAATGGCATTCATCAAAGAAACAGAATTGAAGATTGAAATGTCAACCCCACACAGCCATACCCATCTGATTACTGACAAAGATACAAGAACACTCATTAGGAAAATATGACATCTTTAACATACAGTGTTGGAAAAAAAGTACTGGGTTTATATATGTAAAAGAAACTGCATCATTACCTCTCACCAGGCACAAAAATTAACTTTAAATGAATCAAAGTACATAACCCTTTAAGACCCAAAGAAGGAAAAGCACTCAAAGATATAGGCATGCATTGAGACTTTCTGAACAGCACTGTGGTGACTCTGGTAAATAAAGTCCACATCTATTGTCTATCAAATGGAATCTCATGAACTTAAAAATGCTTTTGTATACAAAGATAATTGTTATTCAAGCTCAGAGGTAGGCTCCAGAATGGAAGAAAATCTTTCCAAGCCACACATCTGACAGGCAGTTAATATGTAGAATAAACAAAAAATCCAGAAAACTAAATATCAAGAAAACAAACAATCCAAGCAGAAACTAAGGCAATGGAACTAAACATAGGTTCCAAAAGAAGAAATTCACATAACTGATAAATATTTTTTTAAAGCGTTAAACATCTTGAACCATCAGGGAAATGTAAATTTAAAATAATTGTGATTTTTTTTCTCACCCAATGAGAAGGACTATGATCAAGAAAGTAATTGACAACTAATGCCAGTGAGGATGAGGGAAAGGAGAAACTTTATTCAGTCTTGGCCTGAGTATATAAAGTGACACAGTCACTATGAATGAAAGTTTCTCAAAAATCTCCAAATGTGACTACCACATGATGAAGTTATACCACTCCTAGAGATACAGTTAAAAGACTCTGCCTTCTACTATAGAGACATTTTCTCATACCTGTATATTGCTGCTCTGTTCTTACTAAACAGGAACGGGAATCAGCCTAGAATCTATCAGCAGATGCGTGGGTAATGAGAAAATGGTATATAACATAATGGAATTTTATTTATTTGTATAAAACATGAAATTATGAAACTTTCCAGGAAAGGGGTGGAGCCAGAAAATATTATACTGTGGTAACTGAGGCTTGGAAGGACAAACACAACTGAATCTCTACCTATGTGGATCCTAGCTTCAAAATTTTAGTTAGACGTTTTGTTTTGGGTGTCTGTAGTGAGCAGTAAGCTAGAAAAGGGCCCCTGGGGTGTCAAGGCAGTGAGGCAGCACAGCATATGTGATGTGAAAGCAGAGGGCAAATACTGGGAGGGGAGTGCTTTAACAGGGATGGGGCTGGGGATATTGGAAGGGTTAATTCAAACAAAGAATTTGGGCTACAGAGATGGCTTAGAGGTTAAGACACGTGCCTATGAAGCCTAAGGATCCAGAATCAATTATCCAGGTCTTTGTAAGACATATTCACATAGTGTTGCCTATGGACTTCATTTGCAGTGGATAGAGGTCCTGGCACACCAATTCTCTCTCTCTGTCTCTCTGTCTCTCTGTCTCTCTGTCTCTCTGTCTCTCTCTCTGTCTCTCTCTCTCTCTCTCTCTCTCTCTCTCTCTCTCTCTCTCTCTCTCTTTCTCTCTCTCTCTCTCTCTCTCCCTCCCTCCTCTTCTCCCCCACCCCCATCTATGTCAACTAACTAACTAAATAACAAAGGATTTATGAAAAAGACATATAGAAACCAAATTCTTTGTGAAAAAATACATGAATAACAATAGTTTAATCAGAGGTACCATGTGTGGGTGAGCAATGCCATAGATTATTAAATGAAAATCACAATACTAGATTTCAGATACCTTCCTATAAGTTTCTGGTCAGGGAGGCCCTTGAGGTCCCCAAAATAATATGGGCTATTATGACCACTCTGTTGAGGTTGCTTCCAGGAAGGATTAACTGAAGGAGGAAATCCTTCCCCCAGATGAGCCCTTCCCCCAGAGCAGGCGGCCCCTCTCAGAGGGGGACTGTATATAAGGAAGCACTGGGTGAAAAGAGCTTGACTGTATTCACTGAGTACAAAACTAATTTAAAAGAGAGAGAAAGGAAGGAAGGAAGGAAGGAAGGAAGGAAGGAAGGAAGGAAGGAAGGAAGGAAGGAAGGAAGGAAGGAAGGAAGGAAGGAAGGAAGGAAAGAAGTAAGAAAGAGAGAAAAAATAAGAGTCCCTTCCTTCTTTCCACTTGGCTGCCAGAGCTACTTGCTGTCTTCCAGCATGCATTAAAGACCAGCATGGAATAAAGACCTGTGTCAACTGAAGACCTGCTTGGATCAAAACCCAGCAGCTACTCAGGAAGCCTCCAGGCCTTCAGTGCCAGATTGGAATTGCTGAGGCATCTAGCCACATGGACTGAGCTACCTGGTTCCTTGATTCTTGGGCCTGCAACTGCTGTTAGACTTTCGTAAACTAATCCAGTAAATTCCCTTTTTAATATAATCCACTCGAGGGGTTTTGTTCCTCTAGAGAATCCTGACTAACACAGTTGGATTCAAGTATCACAGAGAACTGGGAATACATATGCCTATAATGCCAGCGCATGAAGGAGCATGGAGGGGAGGCAGGAAGACCACACAGGAGTTCAAAGTTGTCCTCAGCTTCGTAGAGAGTTTGAGGCAAGCTTGGGAAATATGAGAATTTTGCCTTGAAAAATATGTTTTAGCACATAGATTTGTGTTGGTCTCAGCTTTGCTCATGGAAGATTCCTCTTACATTTGGTAGCCGTAACCTGCAGAAACTGAAAACTAATCATAGCTTTCAGCTTTGAAAACTTGCTTTCCTGACATCTGCTGAGAACAAGTCCTAGAATTTTGAGACAGAGAATAAGAGCTGGGGAAGGGTTAGCTGGACATGACTGGCCACAACTATGTGCCTAACTCCTCAGCAAATGGAGGTATGCCAAGATGGTTTATTGTCCCAGAAAGCAAAGTAGGGCAAGTTGATTTTCAAAATAAAAAACTGGTTCAAGGTATTCAGAGTATAAGTAGATACACTGGGGTAGTACAAAAAACTGTTTAAGTATGCTATTTATTATTTAGTATTATTATTATTGATAACTTTAACATATAAACAAATTGCTCACATTCCCATTGGTTATATTAATATGATCCATTCCCCCATTCAAATGAGGGCCTCCTTGGAGGGGCTATCAGTAATCACTGTGGGGTCATGGATGCACCAGAAGTCTTTGTAATGAGATAACAATGATTCAGAGTGCACCTTCCTGCTTTTGGTTAAATGTTTTATTTTTCTTTATTTATTTGAGAGAGAGAAATAGGCAGGGAGAGAGAGAGAGAGAGAGAGAGAGAGAGAGAGAGAGAGAGAGAGAGAGAGAGAGAGAGAATGGGTCCGCCAGGGCTTCCAGCTGCTGCAAATGAAATCTGGGATGCATGTGCCATCTTGTGCATCTGTCTTTACATGGGTCCTAGGGAATCAAACCAAGATCCTTTGGCTTTGCAGACAAGTGCCTTAATGGCTAAGCCATCCCTCCAGCCCACTGACATGTCCCCTCTTCCACGATGTAACCTGAGCCTTGGAGGGCATGTTATAAGTCTCCTTGAGTGTGAGATTTGTCAGCCTCTAACTTTCTGCTTTGTTGAGTTTTGAGTCTCCTCAGTGTCTATTTCCATATCCTGGAACAAACTTTCAGAATACCTGTGAAGGCAGCACTGTGTTCAGTCTGTTATTGCCTCTTAAATGTCTCCCGAGAACTGGTAGATGTAAAGATAATGATTCCTCATGTGCTAAGCTAGGCAATCAACTTTCCTTTCTTGTCATTTTAATGGGTCATCTGTCTCTCCAGTATTTTCAGCCATCTGTAAAATCAGATTCACTAGGCAAGTATAAGAGCATCATGGATCAAAGAGAATGATCAATATGGACATTTAGATGACTTTTTGATTAGCGTAGCTACTCCTTTTAGATAAATGACAGTGAAAGCTTCCTTGTAGGGTCTACAAATTTCTAATCCAGAGGTTTTGGGTTTGCTTCTCTGTACCAGGTATGAATTCCCTCACTGAATGAGCCTCATATCTAATCAGAAAGCAGTTGATTACCCCTAAAACCTGTGTTCTACTGTTGGAAGATACATCTTCCATGGATGTTTGACTCTCGTAGCTTGTAGACTCTACTGCTTATTCACTCTGTTGGAGACTTTTAATCCCCAGTAGCTCACATACCACTTTCTAGTACTATGAGGGCTAGCCAACAGGGAGCTGGCTTCCATCTCAGTTTCTCAATGATCACACAATGTCCTGTGGCCACAGTGTGAGGTGTCTTCAGCAATATGGTATTACCATTTAGTTCTGGTGAGTAAGCAAGTGATTTGGCAATGGCCAGCATTGTTTAAGGGCCTCATGATCCTCCATGACCAAAAGTTCAAGGTTGTGAGTTAACCTAATTCTGGCCCTGGGCATTATCAACAACAGCCCATGTTTTTTGTTACTCGTTTAATTGACAACTTCCGTAATTGTAAACAATATCCCATGGCAATTCCCTCCCTCGCCCAACTTTCCCCTTTGAAACTCTGAAACTTACAACTTCTATAATTAGACAATAAACCATGATAATTCCCTCCCCTCACCCACTTTCCCCTTCACAAATCCACTCTGTATCATATCCCCTCCCTCTCTCAATCGGTCTTTTATTTATTTTGATGACTTTCCTCCTGTTATGAGAATCATGTGAAGGTAGTGCTAGTCACTGCAAGGTCACGGATGTCATGGCCAATTTGTTTCTGAATGCTCGCATTGCAAGCAGCCCCACCCTTCCTTTCTCTCTTCATTCTCCCTGCCACCTGTTCCACAATGGATCCTGAGCCTTGGGCGGTATGACAGAGATGTTTCAGTGGTGAATACTCCTGTTCCTTCTTCTGAGCACTGTGGTGACATTTGGGTCATCTAGGTGGTTACTACCATATAAAAAGAGAAGCTTCTCTGACTAAAACTGACATAGCATTAGTATCTGTGTATAAGCGTTGCAATAAAAGTGCTTACAGCATAGTTTGGTTAGCACAATATATGCATTTAGCCAGACAAAAGCAGGCATTACACTCCTAGCAGCCCATGGTTTTAAGGTGAGGATTTCTTTACCCCTGAAGAGTACTTCAGCCAAACTATCCCTCTTCAGCTCCAGCTTTCTTTTTCAGAGTTATAGCTTTTGTTAGCTGACAAAGAGAAGGGTTTCTATAGTACTGATCCATGCCGCCTTCAGTTTGGTGGATCTCCCTACACCATACCCTCTCTTACCCCTCCCCTTGCCAGATCCTTCCACCTCTTGTGTTCTGTCCTTCCACATTCCTGTCTGCCATGTACTCCTCCAATCTCTCCCCAGTTCTCTCTCACAGCCTCGTCATACCTTCCATCCCAGGACTAATAATGTTTACAAAGACTCGGAAACAAAATCATGTCATGCCAGGATCTGCGTATGAGAGGGAATATGAGTCATTTGTATTTCTCAGCCTGGATAACCTCACTCAGGACAATGTTTTATGGCCCATGCATTTTCCTGAAAATTTCATGATTTCATCTTTCCTTGCTGATAGGTATGATTCTACTGTACATATATACGTATAACAATTATACATCAGTTTATGGGCCTCTGGGATGTTTCCATTTTTACTGTGAATAAAGCAGCAACAAACATGGCTAAATAAGTAAATCTACAGTAAAAATAAATAAATAAATAAAAAGTCTTGAGGAAATATGCCAAGGGGTGTTATACTTAGGACAAATGGCAGTTTTTTGGTTTTTTTTTTTTTTTTTAGATTTTTGATGAACCTCCATACTGATTTCCATAATGGTTTTAAAAGTTTTCACTCTCACCAAGAGAGGATGAGGGCTCCTTTCAAACCTTTGCCAGCCTTTCTAGCCATGTAATGGTTTTCATGGTAGCCATTCTGACCAGAGTGAATCTCAAAGTCACTTTAATTTGCATTTCTCTGGTGGCTAAAGATGTTAATCACCCTTTTTTCTGAAGTTGATTGGCTTATTTGTATTCCTTCCTTTAGGAACTCTCTTTCTAGTTCCTTGTCCCATATTTTGAATGATTTGATCAAATTTTATTGCTTAGGGGATTTTTGGTAGATCTTTCTATAGAATAGATATTGCATCTCTGTCAGATGTATAGCTGGAGAACATTTTCCGATAATATAGGTTATCCTTTGACTATGTTGATTTGCTTAGCTGTACGATAGTTTTTCAGTTTCATGAGATGCCAACAGTTGAGTGTTTGTCTTATGGTTACTGGGGTCATATTCAGAAAGACTTTCACAGAAACATACCTCTTGGAGGGCTCTTTCTTCTTTTATCTTCTGGAAATTTCAGTTTCAGACCCTGACATTGAAGTGCTTGCTTCATCTGGGGTGAATTTTGGTTCAAGGTGTGGTAAGAGAGCTGAGATTCACCCTCCCACATGTGCTTCTTCCCTTTCTCCAGGAACGTTTGTTGAAAAGGCCATCTTCCTCCAGTGTGCATTTTTGGCCTCTTTGTAAAAGATCAAGTGACTGTAGGAGTGCACACCTTGACCCTGAGTGGTCTACTCAGTGCCCAGGAAGTCTGCACAGAGGTCTGGGCTGGGGGGTGTGATCAGCTCCGGAAGGCAATGAGCTAGTCATTGCTACTGAGATTGGTGCCATTTTGCAGGTCAGAGAACAGGGTGAGTACTGCATGCTCCTGACTGTCAGTCTAACATACATCTTCCCAGCTTGTACCCACACGACTGGGGTACACTCATCTGAACTTGGGTGGTCTACATACTGACCAGGCAGTTTCAAAATTAGCCTGGGTTGGGATGGGGCTAATCAAGTCTTCCCTACTACACTACTCATTTTATTTTATTTTATTTTATTTTATTTTATTTTATTTTATTTTATTTTATTTTATAGAATAAGTGGCTATTGAGTGGTCTTCCCCATTGGGGGCATCTATCCTCCAAGGCTCAGAGAACACTGTGGCAGAGGAAGCAGCAACGAGGTAACAGCGGAGTGGATAGACGGGGCTGTGGGATGCTATCCGTGGGAAATGGCATGGCCATTGTGTTTTCTTTGGTGGTGTAGCCATTGGTAAGTTACCTATGCGTACATAAACGATCTCCTACCTGTGCTCATGCAAGCAACCCTAATTTAACACGAGGGTCACCAAAGACAATACCAAAGTAGATGAAAATGGGTGTGATAACTGAGGATAGAAAGGAGTCCAGCAAGAGTGGGAGGGGACAAAAGAAGGCAATAAGGATAAATAAGTGATATCAAAATACATTATATACATATTTAAACATAAAAATATCATAAAATCTTAGACTATAATCACAGTTTGCATTAAATGGCCTGAACATTTGTTTATAAATACAATGACTGTTGAGCTCTTCATTTAGACATTTTCACTGTCCATATACTATGCACTTGAGGAAAAAAAAAATGTAGGAAAAGCTAACAAAATGGTTGCTAAATAATTTCCAGTGCCACCAAACTAATGGCAGTTAGTCTATTTTTTTCCCTAACAATCAGAAGATAATATTTACTTATATTTAAGAAAACTTAAATACTCTGAGCATCAAATAGGTATAAATAGGAATTTTTTTCTTTAACTACAGGGAAAGTTTATTTTATGATTTGTAATGAATAGATTATTATTTGACAAGTTAATTTTACAAAATGAAAATAGAAATTTGTAATACTGAAACTCACTCTACATTTGCTGGAATTTTTAAAGCTTTTATTGTTATTTATTTATTAGAGTCAGAGAGAGGGAAAGAAAGAGAGAGAGAGAGTGAATGGGCATGCCAGGGCCTGTAGCCACTGCAAACAAAGTCCAGACACACACACCACCATGCTTATCTGGCTTACATGGGACCTCGAGAATCAAACCTGGGCCCTTAGTCTTCATAGGCAAGTGCTTTAACTGCTAAGCCCTCTCTCAAACTGTGGAAATGGTGATCTTGAAGTAGATCAAGACAAATACATTAGTGCAGGAGCCTTCCTTACTTTAGTGCTTTGTCTTAAGTCACTTACTCTCATGTTTCCCATGTGTCAAGTTCACTGAACAATAAATGCTCACTCAACACTGTAAGCCACAGAGGGGGGAAAAAATTACTGAGTAAGACTAAAGATCCTCCTTTCATGAAGCAACATCTGTACTAGGAAAATAAGTAAATGAATGAGTAACTCATTTCAATATTCTAATAGATGCTTCAGAATTGCAAGCAGCAATGCAGATGGAGGTAACTAAGCAGAAAGGATTTCTTTAGAAACTGTGTTTGAGGAAAGCTGCTCTGACAAGAAACTTTTACTAAGTTCATAAGGAAATGAAACAGTTGTTGGAAGAGTTAACAACTAAAAGCAGAACATATCCTCAAATCTCATGTCCCTAATGCTGAAGTGACAAAGCAGGTCATCTGGACTGCTACCGAAATTTCGGGGCTGTGCAAAATGAACATGTAAGATTCCTGATAAGGACATCATTAAAGAGTTCAAGATGGTGGCGGTAGATCACTGCACACAGCATTGCCTGTGTGAGCAAGACAGCTTACACCTCCAGGAAGCCGGGTCTGAAGGACACGAAGCAGGTTGTCCTGGATGTCCCTGCGGAGTAGAGCTTTGTGGAGCAGGAGCCCCAGCCCTGTAGATAGTGGGTGTGCTTGCTCTGATAACAAAAGGTCTGCATGCCCAGAGCTTCCACCCTTTGATACACAGGAAGGCATTTCCAGGAATGGGCCCTCAGTAGGGTGAAGGCGGGTCAGGCTCCAGGATGCATCCTCCAGGGCCTGCCCCTGTGTCCAAATTCTGGGAGTTCGTAGAAATATACTCTTCTCCATCTCCTTGTTCTTCTCCTTCTCTTCTTTCTCCTTCTCCTTTTTCTTCTCGTCCTCTTCCTCCTCCTTCTTCTTCTTTGTTTGGTTGCTTCAAAACTTTTGTAAATCTGGATTAATCCCCACCTTGCTTCCTAACTTCATCCTAACAATGAGCTACAGGGAAACCAAGGACTAAATGCAACTTATTTATCCATTTAACACACAATAGATTTGTGACTGTTCTTTGACTTACTCAGTCATGGCAAAATGTCATGAAAATTCTGGAAGAAATATAGTCAGATTGGAAATATTTACACATGTACTTTTGTTTTGGAAAGACTAAATTATACATAGTCACATCTTTTGTAAATTTTAAAAAGTATAGGAATAAACATATTTGGCATCATAAAGGAAGATAGCATCAAATACCAAACTGATTCTTAGTACCAAAAGCTCTAGGAGGTTCCTAGTCCTCACGGTTTGAGTCATTTTTCTAAGAATAAGGCAGTTAGTAATTAACTGAGATTATAGAAATATTCCACAAGTACACTCAAAGCTATTAAAACATGATGACAGATCACTGTCCCAATTTAACATTTTCATGTAATTTAATCAGAGAAAAGCAAGTCACTTAGACCATCTGCTTAAAATTATATAGTGAGACCAATGAGTGCCCAAATCATTCTTCTCTTGAATTGTGCAAATAACTTAAGAGTATTCAGAATTTGGGACTTAAGTTATATTAGCCTTCCACACTACCATTAGTAACACAGTCACTGATTCACCTTCAAGCCCTACATTGTATTGCCTTAGTACAAAATACCCACAGAAAAAGAAAATGATTTATAATATATGTGTGTGGAATTCTTTGCCCATATGTAATAGAAAAAAGGATGCAACTTCAAGGCATAATTTAGAGCTGTTTTCAAATATGTCTGAGAATACTACTG
Source organism: Jaculus jaculus (assembly GCF_020740685.1). Lineage (NCBI taxonomy): Eukaryota > Metazoa > Chordata > Mammalia > Rodentia > Dipodidae > Jaculus > Jaculus jaculus. The sequence goes on along the minus strand of NC_059115.1, from coordinate 71,893,732 downwards.
GGATGGCTATCTTAAAATATTCAGATTCAGGGGGAAAATGTTTGTTTGTTTTATGAATTTACAGGAGTTACTGTAACTAGGAAACTTGGGGAAATAGTTTGGCATTTCAAAACCAGCAAACAAAGATGATCTCATGCTGAAAGGAGACCTAATATGAATGCAAAATTTCATCTGCTTTTAATTGTGGAATAAAGAAATACACTAAAAAAAAATCTTGTTCATCTGTGAAATGACTTCAAAAATTATCATTTGTTTATCCTTGGAAATATTATTTTTTTCTAATATACATTGTATTTTTTTTTTATCTTTGGTCAGCAGATGCCTGGGTTCAAGCCCGAGCTAGAGTGAGATACTACCTCGAAAAAAAAAAAAAAAATGTACCTTGAATTTCTGTATACCAGTTGGACAGACTGCAGCATTTATTCCAAGTTAAGTTCACTTTCTTCTGTTCCTAAGCAGTTTTCTCAGGACTTGGCAGCCTAAAATGCTATGGTGGCTTGATACGAAACATCATCTGTAAAATCACCTTGAACTCTGGGTACCCAGCTCCTGGCACTGTGTGGGATGGCTGTGCAACCTGAACCTCGCTGGCGGGAGTCACATACAGTAGGCCATCCAGTCTTAGAGGCCTCCAAAGGCTAATAACCCTGGTTTGATTCCCCAATGCTCATAGAAAGCCAGATGCCCCATGCTATGAATGTATCTGGAGTTTGTTTGCCGTGACTAGAGGCCCTGGTCGCACCCATTCTCTCTACCTCTCATTCTCATTCATTTTCTTTTTATCCATTCTTACAAATAAATACATAAAAATATTTTTTAAAAGTCCAATAATATTTGTTTACTAACATTTCAATTTTATCCATATTACAAAGTGAAGTCTTTGGCTCAGAATTATTTTCTAATATACTTTCCTAAAATTCCCAGCATTGGGGCTGGAGAGATGGCTTAGCGGTTAAGCGCTCGCCTGTGAAGCCTAAGGACCCCGGTTCAAGGCTCGGTTCCCCAGGTCCCACGTTAGCCAGATGCACAAGGGGGCGCACGCGTCTGGAGTTCGTTTGCAGAGGCTGGAAGCCCTGGTGCGCCCATCCTCTCTCTCTCTCCCTCTATCTGTCTTCCTCTCTGTCTCTGTCACTCTCAAATAAATAAATAAAATATTTAAAAAAAGAAAGAAAGAAGAAAAAATTCCCAGCATCTTGCATTCCCACATTGGAAAAGACCCAAAAGAGCTATAGAGTAATAGCAATTAATATTCCTGCTTTAGGCATCCATTATCAATGGAAATGAAGCCAGAATAAACCCCCAAACTAAAAGCCTCCTTCCAGTAATATCCTCCCCACTGCCAGTTCAGTCACTAATCACAAAAACTTCATTAGACCGATTCAACCTACCTAATATTTCATTGAAAATATGGATAATAATTAAATGGTTTGTCATGTAACAATTATTGGTGAACTGGTATTTATGACTCAGAGGTCCCTAGGTTTCCAGTATGTTACTCAACAACTATATGCCTCTTCCCTTTTTGGTGTTGCCTGTCACATGAGGCTGGTAAGCCTGAACCTCTGGAATAAAATCAATGCATTTAACCTTCAAAGACAGACAGTCTCATCTTGTCCCCCTCCCAGTGTTTCCACTTTTGAAAATGCACTACAGTCTTTTCCTACAATTTCTTTTCCTTCCATTCTCACAGGAAAGACTATACATGAGCATTAGGGTTTGATACGTTCAAAAGCAAAATGGAAAGCCGCCTTCCTTCATCTTCTCTCAGGGTGAAACTCTGATTTCAAAATTAGATGTGCCAATTTCATGAAAAAAAAAAAAAAGCCTCTCCCAATTCACTGCAGATGCACATAAGGTAAATTGTCTCTTATTGAAAAATTATATTAATTACATTTCTGGCTTTTTATTGTGTAAATTTAGAGCTCATGAAAGAACCAAATGGACAGTGTGTTGGGATGAATCGTCCCTCTATGAAAAGACAAGGAAGAAAGTTTCATGTTCCATCTCTGAAAATCTTCTTCCTAAAACTTTCAGCAAAATTGAAATAATAGAAAATCATGAATGCCAAGTTTCCACTATGTATATGTTTGGGGAGGGATACCTACTATGCTAACAGCATCTTAAGTTTTTTTTTTTTAACTTTTAATTTTATTTATTTACTTCATAGAGAGAGAAAGGCAGAGGGCAAGAGAAAGAGAGAGAAAGAGTTGGTACACAGAGACCTCTAGCCACTGCAAACAAACTCCAGTCACATGACCCACCCTGTTTGCATCTGCCTTACGTGGGTACTGAGGACTCAATACTGGGTCCTTCAGCTTGGCAGGCAAGCACCTTACCCACCAAGCAGTCTGTCCTGCCCACATCCTAAGTTTTAAACAAGTTACTGACTGCCTCTTTTTAACATTTAAAGATAAATGCACTCTCATGAAACTACATACATCATATAAATTTAAATCTTTTTAGAATGAAATACAGTAAAACTAACATTTTGCATATAATTCTTGATCTAGAAATTCTAATATATCATGCTACTTGTAATTCATTCTTAGGAAGAACATACTTGACAACTAGAAATATATAATCAATGTTTGATTTGTCTATATTAAACATTTACTAAACACTCACTCTTTGACAGCCTGGTGCAACATGTTGGTGGAATGATAAAATGACAAGACATAATTCATAAAATATCGGCATTGATATTGTAGTGTAAAGTGCAGACAAGCCAATACTGGGAATAATATAAAATGCTGAGATATCAAATTAAGAAGATAACTAATTCAGATTTGAGCATCAGAGAACATCAAAAGGGTAGATATGGAAATTAGAGAATTTCTAAGTAGTTGACTCAGCGAAACAGGCTCAGATAATGACTGGTAGTCAGATCTGGAGAAGGATTTAAGTTAGTTGGTTGAACTTATTTTGTATTAAAACTCATAAATGCATAGTGTAACTTCATTCACAGGGTAGTGCTAAGAAATGAATAACAGCAATCATTATAAATAAACTATGATAAGAAACTCATTAAAGCCTAAGGGAACAGTTTTAGTACAATGCAATAAAATCTTTATTGATTTTAATTTTTACATTGCATTTCATATAAATTATAACAGGTTATATTTTTTAAAGATAATTTTATCTATTTATTTGAAAGCAGAAAGTGATAAAAGAAAGACAGAGAAAATCGGAATGGCAAGGGCTCTAGCCACTGCAAATGAACTTCAGATGCATGGGCCTCTTTGTGCATCTGGCTTAAGGTCCGTAGAATTGCAGGACAGCACCTTCACCACGGATCCATCTCTCCAGCCCACGTTATATTCTTTGACGTTATGGTCATCACTCTGGGGTCATGAAGGCCCCAGGTCATTGCCTGTGGGGCAACAGAATTATCCGTAGGAGAATACTCTTGGAGTATTCCTACCATTCTGTGGCTCTTTCAATCTTTCTTCACCCTTTTCTGCAGTGTTCTCGGCAGACGTGTTGGCAGTCTAACTGAATGGTTAATTCTCTGTTGCCTCTAGATTTCTGTTCTGATAGGTTCTGTTTGATCACTGTCTTTGTCACCGTTACCCGGGGACTGGTTGTCAGGCTATTTGTAAGAGCAATAGTCATGTTTCCATTTCCTCTGCAATTTCTGCTGGGTCACAGAAGATGTGGTAGAGGTGGCATGTCTTGTGGTGGGCAGTTGGCTGTCATCTTATCACTGGATCTTGGTTCTCCTCTATTTTCTCTGCATTTGTAAAATAAAGCAGATTATCCATAGAATTATACAAGTGTGTATATTTTGACCTGGTTGATTTAGTAATCTGCAGGGCCCCCTGGTTATTCATGCTGTTAGTGACCATGGTCCTCCAGGGGCTCCCATAGGGCTTTTCCAACACTATGAGAGCTAATCAGGTGGGAGCTGGTTTCCCTTTCAGTTCCAGCATGATATCCCGATGTCCCGGAACCACAGTCTAGGGCCCCTTTAGCAATAAGGTCTTCACTTTTAGCTATGGCAGTTAATTCATTGTCTTGGCAATGACCTACATTATTTTGGTTATATCATGGGTCTCCCTGGCCAACAGCTTACTGTGGAAGGCCACTCAATTCTGTGCCTGGGTTTTACTAGCCAGACTGCACGGTTAAAAGTTAATTTTTTCCACCTTCTGTCTGGAGTATCTCCCCTGCCCCTTTGTTAGAGGTTATAGCTGCAGAATGCTAGCTAGAATGAAGATTTCTATGGAACTGATTCATGTTGTCTTAACTTTTCTGTAATTCTCTCTCAACCCCCATGTTCTGTCCCTCCCTGCCTGTCAGGTAACTCCTCGTCTCTCCTTATGTCTTCTCTCTCCTGGTCTCATTCTAGTTTCACGCCCATATTCCTGTTGCTTACCACCATTTGCACTCATCTCCATTGGACCCCAGTTAGGAAGCACACTGCAGATGACAAATTACATGTGGCAGTTGCCTTTCTGTGCAGAATACAGTATAATCTTTTTAAAATGCAGTAATGGGGCTAGAGTGAATGTTAAGGGGTTAAGGTACTCGCCTGCAAACTTTGATGACCTGGGTTTGATTCCCCAGTATCCATGTAAAGCTAGATGCATCAGAAGTTTAATTGTAGATGCTAGAGGCCCCAGCACCACACCCATTCTCATATATATATATATCCTTGCAAATAAACAAAACACTTATCAAGAAGAATGCAGTGATGCTGAAAATTTGCTTATAACTTAGAAGTCAGTGTTGAGTGTAGTTCCCCCCCCCCTTCAGCTTCCTTTATTGTTATTGTTTATCTTGAGATTATTATTTAGGTTTTTGGAAACATATTGACTTTGGGTTCAATCTAACCAGAAGAAAACTGCAAAATAAAACTGAAAATTAGGCGTTTAGACAAATGTCTTGGTTTATTAATCTTACAATAAAACAGATCTGCTAGCTGTATAAATCCTATTAGTTTAAGTTACTTGATGAAAGTTCTGATGCCATGCCTGGATAATTACCAAGATGAGTTGAGTCTAATATTTGGTTCTTGGGTATTGACAAAGTGCTTAATTGGCCATTTGGTGATATTCTGCTGTGTGCATCCCCTGGGGACTGGAAATAGAATGTTCGTACTTGTTATTCCTATCTTTGCTTTATAGCAAGGCTGAAAATCTTTGTTCTTAAATGGCAGCTTTTAAAGTGAAGTCTTAAATAAAATTAATCATGCCATAGATATCATTTAATGATTATTCCGATTTATACTTCTATGAATTACTTTCTCTGAAGTGATATAACTTTCCTCAGCACTGACTTGAGACGAGGCAGCATGAAAATTAGTCTTCAAATGACAAAGGCTTACACTGACTTCTGACATAATGCTTTAATTCTGAAAGGTATTTCATGAAATATTTGTTCAGTTAAGTTGATTTCTATGGTATTCAGTATAGAAATGTATGCTCCACTTGTGCTAATTTCAGCATCATCTCAGAACTTTGCATTTCCTGAAATGAACCTTCTTTACTGCAAAGTCCTAAACTCCATGAACTTTTGGTTCAGGTCATCACTACAGGACACAAAGTAAGCTCACATAAATACTCCTTGTGTGTTTATTATTCAAATAAATGGCTGGTCAATCAAAGTGTGAGTATACATGATTACAAGTCAAAAGTCTTTATTTTGAGCTTTCCTTCTGTAGCCAAAAATGGTAAGAAATTTTTTAATGTTGAAAAAACTCATTTTTCACTGAGTTTAGCTTCTTAAGCAGTATGTTCCAATTTTAAATTTGATTCTGATAGTCATTATGTGAGAAAGGTAGTTTGTAGTTTACTAAATTTTAATATTTTATAATTATATTTATTTATTTGAGAGAGAATGGGTGCACCATGGCGCCTCTATCTGCTGCCCCAAAACTCCAGACACACGTGCCACCTTGTGCATCTGGCTTAATGTGGGTACTAGAGAATTGAGCCTGAGTCCTTAGGCTTTTCAAGCAAGTGCCTTAACTTCTAAGACATCTTTCTAGCCCTGGATTTTTTAAAACCTTGAAATTTTAGTCTTTATGATAGTTTATAGTCTAAGAACATAACATCATTGGACAAGCAGAGTTGGGAATCACTGGAACCTTTAGAGAAAGTCGCTGTATTGTTGAAGGACTTAGAGTTGGTTACAGAAGGCTTGAAGTCCTTCTCAACTCTGTATTACATGTGTGACCCCTTTGGCAAGGTAGCTAAGTTCTTGGTGCTTCACTAGACTGAGTCATTTGAGAATCAAAGATGTTAACATTTTTAATTACTTACATCGGAGCCTACCAACAGGAAAAGAATTGCTATGAGTATTCATTATTTATAGGCAACCATCTTCCCTAGAAGGACAATGCTTTCTTAAAAATTTCTTTAATAATTTACCTGCAAATAATATACATGTTTTATGATACATCTCAAAACCTGACAATATATACATGCTGTTTCTACTATATTTATATTCTACCATTTCATTGTGTGGGTTGATTATATTTTATGAGCATTTCTATACTGATATGTAATTTTAAATGGCTAGTCAACAAAGGACTATTAAATAACATTCACTCCAAACAAACGAAGAAGCAGAAGTTAAGAGGAATAACAAGCTTAAGGGCATGGTGGCTGTTGCATCAGATACCTCACTGTCAATGTACATGTGCAGGGACCAGGTTTCTACTTCACCTCTCAAGTAAGACAATTTATTATGATTTTAATAGATGTTGTTGATATCTGACAGATACAAAGTTATTTATCAAAAATAAGAGCATCATGCCAAAAAATTATAGTACTTATATACTTTAAATAAATAGCCATCTATGTTACTTCAGAATAATACATACTAACTTCAAACTAGATCAGGAAGAACTTTAGTCATTATTGCTAAAATTGATGTGTCTTAAACATAAATGCCAAAGTCTGAACTTACCAAACTGGATTTCAAGCTAAATTCCATATAAATATTTTAAAATTGAAACAAAATAAGTGCTGAAAATGCATGGTGTATTTTTGTTAATAAACTTGGAGAGAGGAGATATTCTAAGCATAGTATTCAAAAGGTGAACCAATAAAAAAGCTGATAAACTTGATTATATAAGGTTGTAAGCTTTTATATACCAAAAGAAAAGAAAAACAGGGCCGGAGAGATGGCTCAGCTGTTAAGGCACTTGCCTGCAAAGCCAAAGGACCCAGCTTCAATTCCCCATGATTCATGTAAGCCAGATGCACAAGAGGATGCACACATCTGGAATTCATTTGCAGTGGCTGAAGACCCTGGCAGATCTATTCTCTCTCTCTCTTCCTGCCAATTTTGTTTCTCCCCCTTTCTCAAATAAATTTTAAAAATTGAATAAAAACCATTAAATTGAAATGAGCACAAGGTGCTATGCAGAAGGCTTGGTGGGTAAAATGCTTGCTGTGTAAGCGTGAGTACCAAATTTCAGACCCACAGCACTCACATAAATAACCTGTGAACATAGCAGTCCACCTATAATCACTGCAAAAAAAAAAAAAAAAAGAAAAAGAAATGCTGAGGAAGAGACAGGTAATCTGTGTGACAAGATGGCTAGTTAGACTAGCTGAATTGGAGAGCTCTGGGCTAAAGTGAGAGACCCTGCCCCAGAAAATAACATAAAGAGATGTGGAGGAAGACATCTGATATCAACCTCTGCCCTCCACACACACAGACAAACACAGTGCACACGCACATGTCTATGCACCTGTAAGCGAGTAAATTCATGCACAGCATACACACATACACATGCATAATTTTATAATAATATTTTCAAACTGAAAAATGAAATTTAATATAATTGATAAATAAGTCTGATTAAGTAATAAAGTAGGGCTGGAGAGATGGCTTAGTGTTTAAGTGCTTGCCTGTGAAGCCTAAGGACCCCAGGTTCGAGGCTTGATTCCCCAGGACCCACGTTAGCCAGATGCACAAGGGGGCTGGAAGCCCTGGCGTGTCCATTCTCTCTCTCTCTCTCTCTCTGCCTCTTTCTCTCTTTGTCTGTCGCTGTCAAATAAGTAAATAAAAATAAACCAAAAATTTTTCTAAAAAAATTTTTTAAAGTAATAAATTAAGACATTTCAACTGAAAAATATAACAAGGGGGTTATATAGATGAACATATTTATAATTATTTGTGGAATATGTAGCATAATATAAGATACTCTGTAGGAACATAAAAATAGAAATGTGAAATAGAGAATTATTCATAACATCACTGGCAATTTGATGCAATGAGCCTGTTTTGTTTGAATAAGTCTGATGTATTGCATTGTTATTTTGTTTTTTATTTTGTTTTTCAAGGTAGGGTTTCACAGTAGCCCTTGCTGACCTGGAAATTCACTACAAAGTCTCAAGGTGGCCTCAAACTCACAATGACCCTCTTCTGCTTCCCAAATACTGGGATTAAAAGCATGTGCCACCACACCCAGCTATTAGTGTTTATAAAAACTCAGTTGCATTTCTAATCTGCCTAAATTGGTAGCATGATGTTTAATCTTAATTGTCAACATGATGGGATTTAGAATCACCAAGAAACAAACATCTGAACATGTGACACACTTTCTCAATTAGGTTAATTGAGGTGGGAAGAGCTACTCTAAGTGTGGGGAGAGGGTCCATTTCCATGGGTTACCATCCTAGGCAGTATATAAAAGAGAATGCAAGCTGAACACCAGTATTCATATTTCTCTGCTTCTAGACGAATGGAAATATCACCAGTTGCTCCCACCTGTCACTATGCCTTCCCCAAAACAAGCTGATTGGTGCTGTGCATATTTTTGCAGCAACAAGGAAAGTAAATCCTGGATTTCTCATAGCCTACCTGTTGGGAGAGGTTAGACATTAAAGGAGACAAATTATAAAGCCTTCAACACAGTTTCTGTTAAAGTTTTGAATGCTCAGGAAATGCTTCTAATTTATTGCCAAAGAGCTCATTGTAATGGTACTGTTGAATCCTCAAAGGAATTCAGTGTATATTAGAACATCATATGCTAAGGAGATAGGGAAACAGCCAAACAGGTTTGTGTGTGTATGTCTGTGTGTGTGTGTGTGTGTGTGAGAGAGAGAGAGAGAGAGAGAGAGAGAGAGAGAGAGAGAGAGAGAGAGAGAGAGAGAGTGTGTTCAGGTGCACACAGTCTACCATGGATGTGTGGAGGTTGAAGGACCACCTTGGGTGTTGTTTGCATCAACCTTGTTTGATACATGGTCTCTTTGTTGCTGCTTCTGCTTCCACACATCAAGCTTCCCTTTGAGCTTCTGATTCTCCTGACTCTGTCTTGCATCTCACCGTCGTGCTGGGATTTCAGACACACCTACTTAATCCTGCTTTTACGTTGGTGCTAAGAATCCAAACTCCAGTTCTCATACTTGTGCACTAAGGGCTGTGGCCACTGACCCATCTCCCCAGCATCCCAAACACTTCTTTGAGAATATGTTATATGGAGTTTGGGTAGTTTCACAGTTTCATTCATAAAACTGCTAATATATCTGAAAATTTTCATACTCATATAGATCAAAAGTTTACAGACAGATAACATAACAATCAAACAGAATGTAAACCTCTAAAGTTATGAAATTAAAATAAAAGTTTAGGAATTATATTACACAAAAATGTTTAAACAGAGTCCCTGGATACATTTATTTGTTTATCATATAGATTATTTTCTTGATGTTGTATATTAGCTGACTGCTTCTTGAAAACAGAATCTGTAAAATATGCTCCAATTGTCTAGTTAATATGTCAATAATTAGTCTTATTTAGGTTCACAAGAACCTAAATACACTCCAAAGAATTTCTAAGCATACATTTCTCAGACGTTCTTAATTATTATATTGAACATAAGTTTAATACAGTATCAAAACCATAACACTATGCAATTAACTATAAGATAGAATCTTTTATTTCACCAAAGTTTGAACATATTCATTTTCATGCTTTTGTGTACAGTTATATAACCTCCTTTCCCATCAAAATGCAAAATCAAGTTATTTCTTGTGATAGGCTTTATAACCTTGGCTCTCTACTCCCACAGCCCCTGGTAACAACTCTCTATTCTGCGTCATTTTGACTACATTCTCACACCTTCCATTAATTCCCTTTGTTCAGCTACACAACTGCACTTTAACTTTCAGCTAATATATGCATGTATGATTTTATTTTTCTAAAATCTATAACACAAATAAGGAAAACACAAGCACACACATGCATGGATGTGCTCACATGCACACACACACACACACTGACACAAGTTAAAACAATAAACACGATGTTTTCAAAGTAAAAACATCAGACAATATTTGCTTGAAGTTTTAAAAATATGGTTTCAAGCTGCTTTTCAATCACAAATTTGAAATTAATTTAAGCAAGTTACAGGATGGAGAGGTGGCTTAGCAATTAAGGCACTTGCTTGCAAAGCCAAAGGTCCCATGTAAGTCAGATGCACGAGGGGGTGCATGCATGTGAAGTTCATTGGCAGTGGCTGTAGGCCCTGGCATATCCCTTCTCTCTCTCTTTCTCTCTCTCTCTCTCTCTCTCTCTCCCTGCTTATTTCTGTATATCCCTCTCTAATAAATAAATAAATAAAATTAATTTAAGCGAGTTACTATACTGCTCTGGCTTAATTCCTTTGTCTGTAAAGAAGTAATACAGGGCAGAACTATAAGTATTAGACAACACATGATCCAATTGTCTAGTGTCTGCTGTTTGCTAAATAAATAGCACTGTAATTTTTTTAAACTTTTTTTTTTTTGCCTAAATGAAGTTGCCCTCCCAGTAATGAAAATTTTAATTCCTAAGAGTAAGTTTCCATCAGAGTCTCTTATATTGTAAAAGAACTCGAAGAGAGAGACCTAGTATCATACCCATGACCTTACTTTATATCACATAAATTCATTCGCTGCGAATTCAGCTGTAAAATTGAACTAATAGCCGGATGTGTGGTGGTAAGAGACAGGAATGTTAGAGAGGTACACAGCATGTGAAAGACAATTTAGTGCTTCCTCCTAGCCTGCATTTCATGTTACCCTTTGCTGTCTGAGGACTATTCATCAGCATTACCATGCACGGAAATCCCCTTTGAAATTTTAATCAATTTAACATTGGTGTATCTATAGATTAGATGAAATAACTTTCCCTGTCTCCTCCAAGCACCTTTGTCATATGAATGGCTCACAGCCCTCATATTTCTCAATATGAATTTGTAGATATCCTTCTACTTCAATCTTGTTTTCAAAGGACAAGGTGGAAGATGACAATAGTAATGAAGATTAACTGAAAGACTAATTATTTAGTCACTGGTGGGGGGTTGAGGCATACAGCTAAATCTTTCTGTCACGAATATTCATAACTACTTCAGTTTAAATGCCAGATTTATGAGAGGAAGTGATCCATCTCTATCATATGCAGGATGCTTTATTTAAGATGGTTTCAAAAGAATCTAAATTTTTATTGCAAAGCTATTCACTGTATATCAACCCCAAAAGATTGTTCTTGACACTCTCCTATTTATTTTATCTTGTATATAACCACAGGCAATTAAATTGAGTTTTGAGTGGTTTATGGCATATTATAATTTTCTGTTTTTGCATCATTCACAAAATTATTTATTTAATTTGGCTATAAGGATTATGTAATTAGTTAATAACATTGTATACCATAAACCAAATATAAATGGATATATTTGTAGATCTAACTACACTTATACCTATGAACATTTTGATACTATGAGTATTTCAATCATAGAATATATCTAGTAATAAATTAACATAGAATTTAAAGGCTGAAATGACCATAGAAAACTAACATAAAAAACAGCTGTGAAAGCCTTATTGCCAATGTGTCTTTTGTCAAATGTGTGTGATTATAACCAAGGCAAATAAGTGAATACTTTAATTTAGAAGATATCTTTCTTATTCTAGCTAAATAATATTGTGATGTTTCCCACATTAGTAAAATAATACCTAAAAAATGAATCAAGGAAATATTTAAGTTACATATAAATATGATAGAAAATGAAATGATTTAATCTTTGAAATGTCTGTTGCTTTAAAATGCATTTTAAACTCTAAAATTCCTTAGCGGTATAAGCTTTACAGGTAGGAAACATTGTGACGTGACAGCAAAAGGAAGTACCCTCACCTTTCCTTCTAGATAATGGTGACAATTGCTGCAATCATAAAATGGAACATCTGAGAAATCATTCCCACAAATATTGTTCTCAATTATTTCTTAAATAATGGCAGGGGAATTGTTTTTCTATACCTAATGAGGGCCCTTTAAATATAATTCCAAGTCCCTAACTGTGTAACAGAACTCTTAGTATTTCTGTGACCACGTGCTTTTCAAATTTGATAAGCAAATTGAGTCATAATTTTGGACAGTCCCTATTCATCTTCTCTGCCCAAAGAAATTCTTACCAGATATCAATTATAGTCTATTATTTGAAGGCACAAGAAGAACTGTTCTAATTCATTGTTAAGTACACATTTTTTATTAAGTTGAAACTTTTTAAGAATATATCAAGTGTTGATACCATCATTCCCCTCCTTCCCTGGCCCCACTCCATTGAAAACCTTCTTTAGTGGGATTGCTGGTATTCACCACGGAGTGGTCGGTTACGTGTTGCAAGAGCAGCAGTCATTGTGAGGGAGGGGACAATGTCTCTGGCTACTCCCTCCCACCCTATGTCTCTTACATTCTTTCCACCCCCTCTTCTGCAAACTTCCCTGAGCCACAGTGGGTGTGCTTCAAGTCTTCTTTAGGGTTGAGCTCTCAGCAGCTTCTAGATTCCTACTTCGGTGCATTTTAACTTTCCTCAGTGTCTGTCTCCATCACCCTGGCTCAGGTTGTCAGGCTCACCATGACAGCAGCATTCTTGCTCATCTCACCAATTCCTTTGTAAACACATATCCTTGAGCAGATCATAAGGTTCAGAACAACTCATGCCACTGTGATCCCCTAAAAAAGATGTTTGCTAAAAGGGAGCATCATTGCCCCCATCCTTTGGATATCTTTTTCCACCCATTTCCCAATGCCTTCAGATTCATTTATGAACTCTGAAAGTTTCCAATGAATCAATTCCTCTTCACCTCTCTAAATTCAATCTCTCTCTCTCTCTTCTCAACATGGATTTAAAAGTTTTCTTTCTCTCTCTTGTTCAACATGTATTTAATTTTTTTCATCATGTGTATCCATTATTCACCTTAAATGACCTGATAGTAGACAAGCAGAAGGTTATTAGCAAGCAGTGTTTCCTGGTTGAGTATTTCTCAAGAGATTGGTTAAAAATAAAGTTCAATGAAATATATGTTATACAAATGCTCCAAATATATTATGGAACATAAAAAGTTAGAAAAAGGAAAGAACATTTTTGCAAAGACTTTGCTTTGGGATTATATGTTAATTCTTGTTGCTTTAGTGGCATGGCAAAGTGCCAGAAATTTAATAGCCTAGAACATGCAGTTTACCTTCTTACAGTTTTGGAAGTCAGAAGTCTGCATTGACTTTCACCAGTCTAAAATCAAAATGTTGCCAAGGTTGCATTCACTATGGGAGTTCTATAAGATGATCTGTTCCCTTGCCTTTTCTGGCTTCTTGAGCCACCTACATTGCTTCACTTAAAATCTTTTTGTTACATTTTCAAAGCCAGTAAGGACAATTGGAGTTCTTCTCATATCTACTCCCAATGACTATCCTGCCTCCTTCTTTCATTTATAAGGACCCTGGTGATTGCACTGTATTTTGTAGGATAGTCTAATGTAATCTCCCCACCATAAAATCCTGATTATTATCACATTTGCAAAAATCCATTTGGCCACATAAAGCACATAATCACAGGTCTAGTAATTAGGACAAGGACACCTTTGGGAGCCATGTCAGTACCTACCACATACATCCATGCAGAACAAAACCAAAGGGAAAAAAATCTTGATGAGAGAGCTTTACTTCAGTCAACTTTTAAACTACCTGTGTTTCTAGGCTTTTTAACCCCCCCCCTACAAATATAGGATAGTGTTTGAAAGAAGAGGAAGGGCAAAATATGTTTGGCTTACACCTAATACTTTCTGCCACATTACCAGTCATGTGTCCTTCCAAGATAAGTGACTGATGCTCTCTGAATTTCAGTGTTTCACATGTGGAAAGGGGACGACTTTCTCTCTCTCTTCCTCTTGAATATATAATTCATACAAATAAGAATATTAATTGCAATTCATATAATGCAAATACATATTATTTAGATTATATATAACATGGGTCATAATTATCATAATACTAGCCAATCAGTATTTGTTTAGCTAACTAAAACCTTTGGCATTCATGTTGCAGCTCATTTTACTATGACTCTTTTTATATGACATGTTGCTCCAGTAAGAATTCTTTGTTTTGACATTCATAATTCATATTTTTAAATTGGATGGAAGAAAATTAGCACCTCCGTGGAACCAAAGCAAAGCCAATAGAGAGAGGGGAAAGGAAAGCTTTGCTTGTTCCTAGCAGTTTAGTGACTTTTTTTCTTAGTTGTTGTTGCTGTTGTTGATTTCAAGGTATAGTCTCATTCTTGCCCAGGTTGACACAGAACTTATTCTGCAGTCCCAGGCTGGCCTGGAACTCACAGCATTCCTCCAATCTCTGCCTCCAGAGTGCTGGGACTAAAGGTGTGTGCCACCACGCCTGGCAGTGTGACTTTTGAAACTGAACATATCTTTTACCTTTTTTCTGAAGCTTGAATTAAACATATCCAATAGCTTCAAATCACATTTTAGAATGCAGAACCTGATCTAATTTCACTTTATGCTTTAGTCTTCAGTTTAAAATGCCAATGCAAGAAAATGCAAAGGACACAGTGGAAGAGGCCAGTAAGGGCATAAGTCAAGCAATTACAAGGAACAGCTCTATAAGATAATATAATGAATTTTCTGAAACAAACGTGGACCCAACCCAAGTTCATCCAGCTAAGCACCCTGCTGCCTTCACTGATCTTCTCTAGACATCAGCAAATCTCACCATACTGCTTTTAGTTCATGGCTCCTTTTCCAGTGTTACCAATAGACTGAATTAATTTTATTTTCTTAAAGACACTGAGAATACAATAGCACTGGATTGTTGAAGGACAAAAAACCAATCTGTCTGGTTTCAAAATTTTTCTTTAAAAACATTGCAAATGGGGTTGGAGAGATGGCTTAGCGGTTAAGCGCTTGCCTGTGAAGCCTAAGGACCCCAGTTCGAGGCTCGGTTCCCCAGGTCCCATGTTAGCCAGATGCACAAGGGTGCGCACGCATCTGGAGTTCATTTGCAGAGGCTGGAAGCTCTGGCGCACCCATTCTCTCTCTCTCCCTCTATCTGTCTTTCTCTCTGTGTCTGTCGCTCTCAAATAAATAAATAAAAGAAAATTGCAAATGTATTTCATCCTGCAATTAGAATAGAGGACATGGCACTAACACATTTTAGACTTAAAAAGAAAATTTTAGATTTTAGGTTTCCATATTATTTTGCTGATAATATTGCCCCAACATAAAAAAAAATGAGATTTAAAATATTTTTGCTGACATTTACACAATAAAAATACCAAAGCTGACCTTAATATCATTAGATGGAAATACTATTAAGGAGGCTTTGCTAGGGCTGTAATTATGCTCATAACTTTAGATAGCCAATAGCTATTAGTTCTTACCATCCAAAGAAAAGATGCTAAATCCCATACATTTCATCTGAATTCCAAGAAATTAAATATATCCAAATTATTTTCAAATTGATTATATTTGAGCCTGGTAGATGCAATATTTTAAGGCTAATGGGAATATGTTTCAAATGGAAAATCTAGCATATGCCAGTTAGAATGCAAGTTAAATATAAATTGGCTGACCTAAGATTACTTATATTAATAAAAGGATCAGTATAGTTATGAGAAATTAAGGAATATTTTATCCATTAGGATGAATGAAAATTAAGGTGAAGTTATTTGTATAAATAAATATATAATGTAGAAGTGATCAATATTATAATTAATGATATCAATAATTAAATCATGTATAAATTAATTTATTTGTTTTTTTTTACAATTTCATGCTTGTAATTTAATTATACATATTCCAAAATTCCCTCTAACTCCTTGTGAACCTTTTCCTACCAGTTAAAAGTAGCTATACCACTACATACAGCAATAATTAATTTCCATTAGCTCTCATAGAGAAATATGGCCTCATGATTGTGAGGGTCTAGTTCAAATCAGCTTGGGTGCTGCATGTTCATGAGCACAATGGCCATGTTACAGCAGGGAGCAAAGTTCCATGGCAGTTCTTGCCATCCTCCTGCTCTTGAATTCATTTGCCACCCCAATTCCACAATGTCCCTGAGCCTTGGGATTTGGGAGGGGAGTGTGATACAGATGTCTGGTATAGACTGAGTACTTGAGTCAGAGCACCCGAGTCACTTATTTCCAGCATTCTGATCAGTTATTAGTCTCTGCAATAATCTCTGCTCACAACCCAAAACCAAATGAGTGTTCCTTACCAAGACTGAGAGTAGCCCTTGCCTGTGAGTATAAACACAAATATTTAGAAGGCAATTTTATGATATATCTGTTTAGCAGAGCATCAGTGGTAAGATTCCCCTCTAGAAACACACACCTCTAGAAGTGTGTTTGAGGACATTTCCAGAGATTTAACTGAAACTGGAAGATGCACTCTAAATGTGGATGGCTACATCCCATGCATTGGAATCCTGAACTGAATAAAACTGGGAAAAGGAGAAATCACTAGAAATTCATTCCAAAAATGAAAACACACAACCAATAAGACCATGATTTTAAAAAATCACTGAACTGGAAGTAAATAATCGAAGAACCAAAATCATATCAATGAAATTAAACAGAATCATCTCATAGAGTATTCAGCTATTGACAGTAGGTTTAACTAGATTGAAGAAAATGTTAGAACCCTCCAAAGAGATATGAATAATTTTAAGGTGAATCAAGAAATAAAAGATCTTGGCAACCAGTTGATTAAGTTTAATGAAGTCTTGATCAAGTACAAGAATGGATCCCAGGAAGCATCAAGAAAATCAGAACTCTAATTGAAATCATACATCAAAAAAGAGATAGACACAATTCAACATAACACAACAGAAAACAAAATTCCAATAGAAATCATAAAACTCTAGAACCCCTCACCAACAGAGTTACTCATGTGGAAGACAATACAGAAGAAATTGATAGGGAGATCAAAATCAAGTAAACAGAATATAAGGGAACTGTGGGATACCCTAAAACATCCAAACATCCTGATCATGGGCACCAGAAGGTGAGGAAATCCAGGCCATAGGCATAGAGACCATATTCAACAAAATTATTGAGGAGAATTTTCCAAATCTCTTAAAAGAGAGGCCCATTCAGATGTAAGAAGCCCACAGAACACCAAACACACAGAACCAAAGAAGACACTCTCTAAGACACATCATAGCTAAAACTCTTAATAACAAAAACAAAGAGCGTGTGATAAAAACAGAAAGAGAGAAGCAATTCATGATATACAAACACAATCCCATTAGAATTGCATCAGATTTCTCAATGGAAACCCTGAAAGCCCAAAGGACCTGGAATGCAACACTTCAAAAGACTTTAAATACTATGGCTTCCAAACCAAGCAACTCTACCTAGCAAAAGTATTCCTCAAAATAGATGCTAAAAGAAAAACTTTCCATGAAAGCCAACTCTATGATTATATGAACACAAAGCCAAACCTACAGAGAATACTTGAGGGAATACTCCACACAGAACAACCAAACAACCAATCTCAAGAGCCAATAAGAAGATAAGAATAACCAAAATAGACCAGGCTCAAAATAGTATAAAACCCCATAAACATCTCATAATGGAAGAGATTAATCCAAACCTCACAGTAATAAACTTAAATATTAATGATCTTAATTCACCCATCAAAAGACACAGGTTATCAGGGTGGATCAAAAAACTAAACCCAGGATGAGGAAAGGCTTAATGGTTAAGGTGTTTGTCTGTGAAGCCAAAGGATCCAGGTTTGATTCTCCAGGACCCATGTAAGGCAGATGCTCAAGGGGCACATGCCTTTGAATTTTGTTTGCAGCAGCTAGAAATTAACAAGAGACACATCAAGAACTACACCAGTTCCTGGAGACTAAACAACACAGTTTTAAACAATGAATGGGTCATAGAAGAAATCAAAAGAAAAATTTTAAAATTCCTAGAATTGAATGATAATGAAAACACAACCTACCAAAACTTATGGGACACAATGAAGGCAGTTCAAAGGGGGAAATTCATAGCCCTAAATGCCTTCATTATAAAGACAGACAAAGCCCAAATCAATAACCTGCCTGTCCACCTAAAGGTACTGGAATAACAAGAAGAATACAACCCAAAGAGTTCCAGATGGAAAGAAATAATCTTGATTAGAGCAGAAAAGAATGAATTGGAAACTAAGAAAGCAAGTTAAAAAAATCCAAGAAACAAAGAGCTAAACCCTTGAAAAAACAAACAAAGTAGAAAAAACCCTGGCTAATTTGATCAAGCAAAAAAAAACAAAAACAAAAAAAAGAAAAAGAAAGAAAAAGAAAAAAGGGAGACGTCTCAGATTAACACAATCAGAAATAAAAAGGAGAGATCACATCAGACATCAATGAAATTTGAAAAATCATCAAGGCAAACTTCCAAAATTTCTACTCCACAAAACTGAATAATCTGGAAGAAATGGTGGATGAATTTCTAGACACATACCACTTACCAGTACTTAACTCAGAGAATATCAGCCTCCTAAAGAAGCTTATAACATCCATGGAGATTGAAAAGTTAACCGAAAAGATCCCCAAAAAGAACAGGTCAAGACCAGATGGCTTCTCAGATGAATTCTACCAAACCTTGAAGGAAGAACTGAAACCAATTTTTCTCAAACTGTTCTGACTAATCAAAGACTAGGAAATCCTCCCTGACTTTTCCTATGAAGCTGGCACCACAGACAGACATGCAACAAGAAAAGAAAGCCATAGGCCTATATCCCTAATGAATTTATTTGCAGTGATCCTAAACAAACTCCTTGCAAACTGAATTCAACAACACATCAAGAGCACTACCTACAAATTTTCTTCTGGTAGATCTGACACCTCCTCTCCCTTGCTTTAAGTTACGCAGCAGGGCTCCTATGCTAGAACCACAGATCATAGAGGTGGAAGAGATGAGAAAACATAGACTTTATCTAAGGAAGAGAACAAAAGGCAACAACCACATAAGGAGAGGGATTTGAGGCCCTTGATACTAATAAACAGAGCATTTTAAGTAGGCAAACTCCAAGTTAAATTACCATATTCACATAACACCCTATTTGTCTCAATTCCTATTCCTTAATTTTTTTAAAAATATTTTTATTTATTTATTTGAGAGAGAGAGATACAGAAATAGGCAGGGGAAAAGAGAGAGAGAGAGAGAATAGGTGTTACACTGCCTCCAGCCACTGTAAACGAACTCCAGACACATGTGCCACCTTGTGCACCTGGCTTATGTGGGTCTTGGAGAATCTAATCTGGGTCCGTTGGCTTTGCAAGCAAGCACTTTAACTGCTAAGGCATTTCTCCAGGCCCCAGTCCTTAATTTTTAAAGAAGCTAAAGGGCATATTAAAATACAAGACCAACTTTGAACTGAAAAATCAGTCATTAGAGGGGAATAACTCAAATATAATACACATGGTGGCACACGCCTTAATCCTAGCACTTGAGAAGCAGAAGTAGGAGAATTTCCAAAAGTGTGAAGCCACTCGGAGCGCATAGCGAATTCCAGGTCAGCCTGAGAAAGTGAGCCCCTACCTCAGAAAAAAACAAAACTAAAAATAAGACAAAAAAAACTTCAAATTAACTAATATTGCCATGTGAAGACATGAATATAAAAACACATGCAGAGAGAGGCTGTCATATAAGTGGGCATGCAAATATTCTAAT
Source organism: Jaculus jaculus (assembly GCF_020740685.1). Taxonomy (NCBI): domain Eukaryota; kingdom Metazoa; phylum Chordata; class Mammalia; order Rodentia; family Dipodidae; genus Jaculus; species Jaculus jaculus. The sequence continues at coordinate 71,873,778 of NC_059115.1, read as the reverse complement.
GGGGGGAAAGCTAATATAGTAGAAAAATCCTCCACAATAGTACAGATAACAAATGCTTTTGAAAGCTACAAAATGGTTCAGCGATAAAACATCACGGAATTTGAATTTAGGTCCACCAAAACTTCACATCAAAATCATGAGAGAGGGCTGGAGAGATGGCTTAGAAGTTAAAAGCTTGCCTGCGAAGCCTAAGGTCCCCAGTTCGAGGCTCGATTCCCTAGGACCCACATTAGCCAGATGCACAGGGGGTGCACGCATCTGGAGTTCATTTGCAGTGGCTGGAAGCCCTGGCATGCCCATTCTCTCTCTCTCTCTCTCTATCTGCCTCTTTCTCTGTCTGTCACTTTCAAATAAATAAATTTTAAAAAATCATGAGAGAAAACAAACAAAAAAACTTCTCACACTGAAACCCAAGAGACAGAAAGTAAAACACACCTAAGAATATTTTACAATTTTAAAAGGTGTAACATAATTATAGTTATAAAACAAGAATAAAAAGAAACAGAAAATACAGAAGAGTAAATATTTGAAATAATTATGGCTGAATACTTTCCAAAATTCTCAACAGGCACAAAACAGCAGATATAGAAGCTCTGAATACACCAAGTAGATAAAATTCAAAACCAAACACTTCATGCTAAATAAATTCTGTATTCCACCACTCCCTTCCCAAAAAAGAAAATGGAACAAAAAGGAAAAATAAATGTTACATAAAACTGAAAATGTGATATGCAAGTTAAATAGCTTGCCTGCTGAAGAAAGCCTTGTAACTCAAGGACTTCTCAAAAGAAACCATGCAAGAAAGAAGCGGGATGAGTGAAATATTGAAAACTGAAAAAAATAGCAACCAACCTAGGATTTTAGGAAAAATCATCTTTCAATATAGGGAGACAAAGACTTTTTATAATGAAACATAGTAAAGGTATTCAGTTCCAGTAGACCAGTCATAAGAAAGCATAAAGGGCTTTCTTCATGCTAAAGCAAAATTGTATAAGTTAAAATGTGGACAATATTTGAAAAAAATAAAATGGCAGACATGAAGAAAGATAAGTTAGTCTCCTTATTCATATATAACCTAAATAAGCTATTTTAATATAAATTATGATAATAATGTATCTGATAATTTTAAGTCCAGGACAAGAAAAAAAAAACTAACATAATGTCACAAAGAATTTGAGAAAGTAGTTGAAAATACATTCTTACACTTACCTGCACTAAGTTTGAAGGAGTACAGCATTATTTGAAAATTGATATAGTTTAGTTTTAACTTCTAAAACAGCAATGCACATGAAAAACCCTATAATTGATAAACTCTGAGAGGAGATAAGCTGGGATCATATAATTAATGCCAGTGCAGATATGGAAATGTGCGGATTAAGGAAGTGATTGAACATAACTTACAAGTGAGGCATGTATCACACCAAGTATATTCATAATCACTTAAAATGTAAGTGGTCAAAACACACCAGTAATAATACTTGATTTAATGGATTAAAATATGATAGAGAAAATTTTAAATTTGGTGAAAGACATCCCAATTTACTTTGAAAGTACAAGGTTTCACAAAGACATATCAAAGGGATAATAATTGAGGGAGTGCTGAAGCAGCTATGTGTCAAGGTAGAATCAGAGCAAGGGAGGTCATGAAAGGTACAGTATTCATAGCATTGTGCTAATGTTACCTTCAAAGAGCATGTGAGAACCCTATACATGTACACACCTACCAGATTGTCAAACTCCATGAACCACAATAAAATTGGAAATACAGGGATAAACAGACAATTCAGTATTGCATTTTACACACTCATATACTCCTTTACCAGTAACTGACAGATAAAGCAGGTACCATATCAGTAAGTATATGACACAGAAATTACATTTATAGCATGTTTCATTCAACAGGAGGAGAATATGCTCTTCAAGTTCTCATAAAAAAATTAACCTAAACATTTCCCATTCTAATAAAGCATAGTTAACCTGAAAATAATGAAAACATAATTAATTACAAATATATTTTCATTTGTGATTATCAAATAATATATATAATGTTAAATTTTTATTTATTTATTTGAGATGCAAAGGGCAAGAGACAGAGATAAAGAGAGAAAGAGAGGGAGGGAGACAAAGAAAGAGAATGGGTTCACCAGGGACACATTCCCATGCAAATGAACTCTAGACACATGTACCTCTTCCTGCACCTGGCTGTGGATTTACGTGAATGCTGGGAAATCAAATCCAGGTTATCATACTTTGCAAGCAAGTGTCTTTAATCACTGACTCACCTTTCTAAATAAAATAATGATATGATTTTTTTTTTTCAAGGCAGGGTCTCTCTCTAGCTCAGGCTGACTTGGAATGCACTAGGTAGTCTCAGGGTGGCCTCAAACTCACGGGGATCCTTCTACCTCTGCCTCCCGAGTGTTGGGATTAAAAGCGAGTGCCACCACGCCTGGCTGTGAAAAACAATATAATTGTTGAGACAAGATTTTCTGCTTCAACTTCCTAACTTCTGAGATTATAAATGCATGCTATCCCAGTTGGTTTGCTAATACCAGTTTTAAAAATATTTTTATTTACTTATTTGAGAGAGAGGGATAAAGGGAGAGTGTAAAAGGCAGATAGGAGGAGAGTATGGGTGCTCCAGAGCCTCCAGCAATAGCAAACAAACTCCAGACGCATGAGCCACCTTGTGCATCTGGCTTACGTGGGTCCTAGGGAATTGAGTCTGGGTCCCTTGGCTTCGCAGGCAAATGCCTTAGCCACTAAGCCATCTCTTAATACCATTTTTAAATTTTTTTTGTTCATTTTTATTTATTTACTTGAGAGTAACAGAGAGAGAAAGAGGCAGATAAAGAGAGAAAGAATGGGCGCACCAGGGCTTCTAGCCACTGCAAACAAACTCCAGACACATGCACCCCCTTGTGCAACTGGCTAATGTGGGTCCTGGAGAATCAAGCCTTGAACTGAGGTCCTTAGGCTTCACAGGCAAGCATTTATCCACTAAGCCATTCTCCAGCCCCATTTTTTAAAAATTTTAATCCAGAAACTAGTATCAGAAGAAATAATTCCTCTTTTTAAGACAGTACTACTCTATAATCAAATCCAAATAGAGATACTGCAAGAAAAGAAAAGTATAGAATGCATCTCTCATGAATATAAAAGTAGAATACTTCTCCAAAGATGTGAAAATGTAATCTAACATTGTATGCAAAGAATTACATAGTATATGTAAATAATATTTATTCTGCATAAACAAAGATAGTAATTGATTAAATTAATTCAGGCAACCACATCAAATTACAAATTATGTAATCATATCAGTTGATACAAAAAGAATTGATAAAATTCAACATCCATTCATGGTTTGAAAATATCCTGAAAAGTTTAGAAGAGAGGACCTTTTACACTGTGGTTTAAAATATATACACAAGAGCCATATATATAATATAAGTGATGATTTCATGCTTAATGCTTTGCTCTTGAGATAAGGATATAGTTCTAATAATTACTTGTTAGCATCATGCATGAAACCTGGCATATGTAATGAGATGAGAAACAGAAATATAAGTTGGGAAATGAATCAAATATTTTGTAGCTTATTTATTTATATGAAAAAGCCTCTAAATCCTAAAAATAAATGTCTGGAATTTAGTTCACATAGCAAGGTTGTAGGTTAAAAGGTGAAATAATTAAGTCAGTTGCTTTTCTATATATGACCAATTAGAAAGTTGGTATATTAAATTCCCAAAACCACAACTAGATCCATAATGCAGTTCATAAGTACAAATACATTCACACATGTACATGTTCTACATGTGGAAATCTACATACTAATAACTGAAACAATCAACTAAAAATTGGATGAATAAAAATATGTGCCATAGTTCATGGACTGGAAGAAACTAAACTGTTAAAAAAAAAGTTCTTGCCAACTTGCCACAGAGCAACAATGCAACCTTATTTTCGCTTTGCTAGACAAGGTGTAGATGGCAGCAAAGAAATGCTTACGGGGAAATCCAGAGCTTCCCGGACAACCAACGGTACAACAAGGAACAAAGTTGGAAAGCCCACCGAATACATGGATCCAAACTTCCTACAAACTAAGGCAGACATATAATAACAAATATGGCAGATTGCTCAGAAATAGACTGACACGTGTATTTTCTTTTGGTTTGCTTGTTTTTTTTTTTTTTTTTTTTTTTTTTTTTTTTTTCGAGGTGGGGTGTCACTCTGGTCCAGGATGACCTGGAATTAACTCTGTAGTCTCAGGGTGGCCTTGAACTCACAGAGATCCTCCTACCTCTGCCTACCGAGTGCTGGGATTAAAGGCATGCACCACCACGCCCAGCTCTGACACATGTATTTTCAACAAGAATCTTTCAAGTCTGTTTTTCACTCTCTCCTTGAAAATAAATAAATAAAATATTTCAATCTCCCAAATGTGGCTCTTTAAAAACGTAAGCTAATGAGCTTTATTAACATGAATGTCATAAAAAAAGATAAGCACACATATGTATGAAAATAGTTGCATGCACGTGCCTTGTAAGCATCTCATATGTAAATGCAATATAAAAGGCCTTAAGAAAAAGCAAAACAAACAAAAAAAAGTGGAGAAAGATACCTGAAAAAGATATCACTAAATAAGAATTAAAAATGTACCATAAGTATATGAAAAAATCTTGATATCATTTTTCATTAGAGGAATATAAAGAATGAGATGTCATTATACAACTAATTAAATGGTGCAACTCCAAAAATAGGACAAGTTAATGGAAGAAAATGCACAGGAATAGGAATTCTCCTTCAGTCGGTGGGAATATACTGTTACAAACATGAGAAAACTCTTTGAAATGGTCTCAGTTAACACATTCTTACCCCTCAATCCTGTAATTTCTCACTCCTAGGAATTTACTGAACTTATTTGTAAATATATAACACAAAAATCTGGCCATAAATATTTATACCATTTTAACTCATCATTACTAAAAACTAAATGCTATCAAAGAGTCCAGCAGATACATGAATAAACTATTTTTATTACATACATACAGTGGCATAATATTACCCAATAATAACTACCTTACACCTCTGTTAGGGAAGTTCATCTATTATTTCTTCATATAGATAGACAGACAGATCGATACATAAATAGATAGACAGATATAAATATTGATAAAGATATTCTATTCACATAAAATTTCTCTCTTCTTCTAATAGTACAATGACACAAATATTAAACTTTTTATTTTTCACTCACAAAGCATTGAGGATCTCTCTTGCTCCCTTCCCTCTCTCTTCTCTCTTTGCCACCCTTATAAGATTATCATATTTGGGGACTGGAGAAGATGGTTTAGCAGTTAAGGCATTTGCTTGCAAAGATAAAGGACCCCAGTTCAATTCCCAGGTTCCACAAAATCCAAATGCCCAGGGGGGGAGCTTGTTTGCAGTGGCTTGAGCCCCAGATGCACCCATTTTCTCTCTCTCTCACTCTCTCTCAACTTCTCTGCCTCCCTCTCTCTCTCACGTAAATAAATAAAAAAATATTTTTAAAAAAGATTATCATATTTGATAATTTGCATTGATCTATTTCAAATTTATTGAGTTTCTTCCGTCATCTTTCCTGCTGCGTCCACATAATAAGTTTTTAAAAATATTTTTACTGGTTTATTTGAGAGAAAGAGGAGAGAGAGAGAGAAGAGAGAGATTGAGTGGATACACCATGGCTACAAATGAAATTCAAAAGCATGTGACACTTAGTCTGGCTCCATATAGGCACTGGGGAATTGAACTCAGGTCGACAGGCTTTGCAAACAATCTCTAACCACTGACTCATCTCTCTAGCCTTAATTGCGGGTTTTTTGTTGTTGTTTTAGACTTTTATATTATAAAATTTTCAAATGTATCTACCTTTTAATGATTTACCTAGGTATATTTAACATATTATATAATTTGCTTGCAGCATATACATATCTAATTAAGTAATTTCAGTAGATTTTTCGTTGTGTACTCAATACCACAAACTGGTTAAATTACTTATTATCTCCTCAAAAAGAACCTTGATTCCATTAAGAATTATTTCTTTCCTTCTACAGCCCCCTAGGCCTAGTAAACCTCTAATCAACTTTCTGTACCTATACAATTATACATGATAGCCTTTTTATTGGTTCCTTTCACAGAGCACAGTCTTCACAAAGAATATTCAAGCCCAGGGAATGTCTCTATGATTCACTCCCTTTTAATACTAAATAATATTTAATCTCACAGATATACCATATTATGTGAACTCATCAGATGGCAGAAATTTTACCTTTCTATGTTTTACTGTTATGCATAATGCTTCTAATACTGTTTGTGTGCAACATAGTGAGAATTTATTCTTCATTTCTTTTCAGTACACATTCAGGAGTAGAATTGAGTCAAATGTCTATGTTTCTCTTTCTGAAAAACTGCTGAACTGTTCCCCCAAAACTGCAACATAATAGCATCTATATAACTGTGCAATGAATTAATTTTCATTAATTATAATATATAATTATTAATCCTCACCATAACTTACTATTGTCTATATATATTTTTTGATTTTCGAGGTAGGGTCTCACTCTAGCCCAGGCTGACCTGGAATTAACTATGTAGTCTCAGGGTGGCCTCGAACTCATTGCGATCCTCCTACCTCTGCCTCCCGAGTGCTGGGATTAAAGGCGTGCGCCACCACGCCCGGCTTGTCTATATTTTTTAACATGCTCATCCTAATGTGTGTAATATGGTAACTTTCTTCATGTACATATTGGCCATTTGTACATTTTGGAGTGATACCTACTCAAACATTTTACTCACTTTTAATTATAATTGCTTGTATTTTTTATATCAAGTGGCATGAACCTTTATGCAATTATGATTCAAGTTGTTTATATATGATATATATGACATATATGATTTTCTAATATTTTATCATCATCTGAATCATTTTGTGTTAATTGTAGCACACCATTTTAATTTTAAGGTAATTATATTTTATTTTTCTTTTTTGTAGGTATTGGGTTTGATTTTTTTAAGTGCAGAATCCAAGTTCACAAAGATAATTTCTATGTTTTTCTTTACATTTTTAGAGACCTAACACTTATACTTACATCAGCAGTCTATATATTAATTTTTGTGCCTGTTGTGAGGTAACGGTCTAAATTCATTCTTTCCATCCACGTAGATATCTAATAGTCTCATGACCATTTGCAAAGATTTTTTCCAGTGAGCTGTATTGGAATTTGTGTCTAAGGCTAACTGACCATCCATGAAGGGCTTATCTCTGTCCTCCCAATTATGTTCTGTTGATTGGTATGTCTAATCTTACATGAGCTCCACATCCTCTTGATCACATAGCTTACTAAGAAACTTTTATATCAGAAACTATGTATATCCCAAATTTTAACCTTAAAAAATAAATTTCTGGGGGTGGAGAAGATGTCTTAGTGGTTAAGGCGCTTGTTTGCAAAGCCAAACGAGCCTGGTTTGAATCCCCAGGACCCATGTAAGCCAGATGCACAAGGTGGTACATGCATCTGGAGTTTGTTTGCAGTGGCTGAAGGCCCTTGTGTGCCCAGTTGCTCTCTACCTCTTTCTGTTTAAATATCAAATGAATGTATAAATAAATAAAATATAACTTATAAAAGGGAAGTAAATAAATTTCTGGGGATATTTATATTCTGGTAATTTTTTATATTAAACTTAGGGCTAGTTTTTCAAAATCTGCAAAAATACCAACTGTGTGTCTACTGTCATATATTGAATCTGTACATCAATTTGGACACCATTCCCATCATAAAAATATTTAATACTCAACAGGATATGTCATTCTATTTATGTAGATATTAATTTATTTTGTCAATTGTTTTTGATATGTATGTTCAAAGTTTATAAATTAATATTTCATACACATATATAGAAAACAATTGACAAAATAAGGATGTGTATAAAACTTATTCAATAGCCACTTATTTTTACACTACTATAGGTTTATTTATTTTGGAAATGATTACTTCCAATGTGTAGATATATAGTTAACTTTAAAATTTACATATTGGGCTTTAAATTATTTAATCCATTAATAATTTGTAATAATTTTGAATACATTGCCTAGAAATTTCTCCCCTTAAGACCTAGGCTACCTATACCTAAAGAAAGCTTTTTACTTTTCTTTTCTAACTGGATCCTTTGTTTCTATTTCTTTCATTGTTGCTCAACTAGAATCTTCAGTTCAACATTATAGAGGAGAGATACTACAGAGGAAACTGCCTTTTTATCATTACAGATGATGTTACTTGGGAATTTTCTAGATATCCTTTAGTGGTTTGAGGAAATTCCCTTCTATTTATAATTTCATGAGTATTTTTATAATCATGAAAAGGCACAGGATGTTGCCAAATGTGTTTTCTCTATCCACTGACATACTTAGACTTTCTTCTCTAATTTTAATTAAGGAGGTTTGTTTAATTGTTTGATTTTTAATTGGTAATCCTACTTGACATTCCTGGGATAATCCCAATTGGATATAGTATATAATCTTAAAAGTGTAACAGATTTGGTTTACTTGAGATTTTGTTAAGGACTTTTTAGATATATAATCAAAAGGATGTTTATCTGTAGCTTTTATGTGAGGTTTCTCAAGTTTTGGTAATACTGGCCCCAGAGAGTTAAATATCTGTTGTACTTTTAAAAAGAAAATTGTAAAGACATGATGTTATATTTTAAAGGTTCATAGAATACATCTTCAAAGCTCCCTGGGCTTCAACTATTTGTATCAAGCTTTTGCATTATGACTCCAACTTTTCTATTTTTGTAGGAATATACATGACTTTCCATTCATTTTTGACATTTTAATAATGTATAACAATGCTTTTTGATCACACTTCTCCCACTTCTCCTACTAAAACCTTTCTTCTTCCCAACTTGGACCCCATCTTGTTTCATGCCTCTTTTGAGTATTTAATTTTTGGCTCGATGACTTAAATTGGGGTCTTGTGTATATTCCTATGTGTGAGGTTATTTACTTGATAATGTACAGTCTTCCAATAGCTATACCACTAAAGGACATGATATCTCAGATATCATTGATTTATACTCTCTACTCAGGGAAGTGAAAGGTCTCATGGACACTTCTCTTCCCTATGGGATGCAGGAAACCCAATCCACTATGTGTTTATAAATACAGTGGACTTGTCACATACAGAAGACAGCATTCCACAGCCCCATTTCCCATCTTCTTGCCCCTATTCCTTGAGGTTCCCTGAATTTTGCAAGGTGTGGGCCTTTGAACTGATATCCCCCATGAACTCATGTGTCTTGAATGCTTGGTCCCCAGCTGCTGGCAGTTTGGTAGGTAGAGCCTTGCTGTAGGAGATGTACCACTGGGGACAGAATTTGACACTTACTAGCCCCAGTTTTCCAGTGTTAATTCAGCTCATGCTTGGTCAGCTCACTATCTTGCAGTGATATTCTACCTGCTTTGGAAAGATTGAGATTTCCAGCTTCTGTTGTACCATGTTTTCCTGCAATCATGAAGATTCCCCTCCAGACTGTAGGCCAAAATAAACTCTCCTCCCATTACCTACTTCTGGTAATGTTTTGTCCCAGCAAGGAGGGGTCAACAGAGCCACAAACAAGTTGATTATTCTTCATAACTTTGCCATCTGTGCATTTTTGTACTCACCTTTACCTCTTGCATAAAGAAGCTTTTGTTCTTGAGGCTGAAAGGGGTAACAATCTATGGGAAATTAAAGCATAGATCTTTAGAAGGCAGTTTTATGTTACATGATTAAGTTTAACACAGTAATGGATTTCCCCAAAAGGCTCAAGTCTTGTGTGACAAACATTAGGTCAGATTTACAGTATGAGAAATGATTTCTCTTCTGTGGGGCCATGACTCAAATCCAATCCAAGAACAGTTGGCTACTCCCATAATTCTTATGCCATTGTTGTACCAGTGGACTCATCTTGCCTTGCAATATAGCAATAATGTTGTCCAGGAGCAGAAGCCGCTCATGGGAAGAATGTGTTTATGTTTGGCTTAGAGTGTGGAGTGGGAATTTCATCAGGGAGAGGAAGCATAGCACAAGCAAGACATCAGAAGAAGGAAGTGTTCTGAGTAAGCTAGCTTTGGCAAGGGGGAGCTGGACCCTGATACCTCAGAGCCTAATCCTATCAACACATCTCTTCCAGCAAGCTGCACCTGGCAAAGGTTCCCCCACCTACGAGACTTAATCACAAACACATGAGGCTATGGGGAATATTTCACACTCAGACCACTGCATTACACTTCTTGACTCACAACCATCACATGAAACAGAAGGCATTCAGTCAAAATTCCCTTTTTCTTTACTAGCCCCAACACTCTGAAAATGTCCAGAGTCCTAAGTCTCATGTGAGACAGTCTCTTAATTGTAACCCCTATAAAATTAAAATGCAAGTTATGTACTTACAACACATGATGACATTCCCTTTGCAAAATATAACAAAATAAAGCCTAGCAAAGAAATATTGCACCTATGCAACATGGAAAACTAGTAGGCCAAACATTACATTTCATTTCTCCATGTCTGGCTTCTGGGACCAACAACAGAATCTCTGGGCTCTAACTTTCTCTATTCTAATCTTGGCTTCTTCTTTTCCAGGCATGTCTACACAAACCAGAGTGAGCAGCTTTCTTGGGCAGTTGTCCCGAAGTCCCAGCATCTCCAGAATTGTGGGTTCTGCACTACACCCACAGTTCACCTTCGCTGCTACATGAGTCCAAGGACGGGCAGAGCCTCCACACAGCCCGCTGACCATGTCCAGAACCATGTGCAATTCCTGAACCCTCACTCCTGCATTCATAACACTTTCAAAGTAAGAACCAATTGGGCTAGCAAATTCCTTAATTGAGAGGCAAATGAAGCCAACTCTGAGGGGGAGATGCCTTCAGAATTCTTTCTTCAGCCCCCCTCCTTTCAAGAAAATCGGCACTCCTACTGCGGTTGCCGTGCCAATGCCTCAAAGGTTGTAATCACACAATTTCAGTTAAGCCAGGCTGCAGTGTCTAACACACAGCTTTCATTTCTTTCTGTGTCACACTTTGTACCTGCCATAATACCTTCTCATCTATGATTTTCCTCCACCGAACACACCAGTCCATTACAAATCCAATTCATTTTAATTCTCAGGTTCCGCAAAGTTGCCAACAGAACATCATATGAGCTGCCTCTAGCACATATTGACAAAAGTCCTTTTTCCCCTCTGAAATCTCTACAAGATTTCCCCCTCTGTAGCCTTGACAACTCAGGTTTTTTGTTTGTTTGTTTGTTTGTTTTTAGTTTCTTCCAGCATTTAGGTCTTTCAAACATTAGCCAGAATATCCCATCAAATTCTTCTGACAAGGAAGTTATCTGAGTGAGTGAGTTCTGGCAAGAGGGAGCTAAGGTATATTTTAATACCCAAAGCCATTCCCCAGTCACACCCCTCTTCCAGCAAGCTGTACCTCTCAAAGTTCCTGCCACCTGGGCATTGAGTATGAGGATTAACCACAGGCACATGAGGCTATGGGTGACACGTCACATTCACTCCACCGCAGGCGCCAGGCTTGGATCAGTGAATGGGGTATGGTGGGAGGACCTGAGGAATGAGAAACTAACCCACAACACATGGCATGACTGGGCAGGGGGAATTAGTCTGTAGGCATGGACGTAGATGGGGCACTGCTCTGAGGTATGAGAAACTCATGTACAGTGGCGTAGAACCGAGGCAAGTGTGAAGGAAGTGGAATGCAGGCAGGGCAGGGAAAGGATGCTGAGGAATCAGGCCGATTTTTCTATTTATGTTCTTATTCTTAGAATTGTGGATGTTGTCTAGGTTATTTAACATTTTAGATGTCATTTTTTTTTTAAATTTATCATACTATTGTTGGGGGAAACCTCTAATGCCAATATTGAAATTGCCTTCTTCATTTAAGGATTGCAGCTAATAATTTCTGTAGTTGCTCTTCTCTTTTCTTAGCCTAGGAACCTAATAGGTTATCATTTCTCCTGACTTTCATGCAAACCCTTCTTTTGATTTTCTTACTTTTTTTAAATATTTTATTTTTATTTATTTATTCATTCATTTGAGAGAGAGAGAATGGATGTGCCAGGACTTCCAGTGACTGTAGACAAACTGTAGACACATTTGTCGCCATGTGCATTTGGCTTACATGGGTTTTGGAGAATCAAACCTAGGTCCTTAGGTTTCGTAGGCAAACACCTTAATTGCTAAGCCATTTCTCCAACCCTTATTTTCTTAGTTTTATTTTTATATTATCTATAAAATTCAGGTATAAAATTATTATTTTCTTTATATTTCAGGTTTACTTTTCTTTTCCTTTTCTATTTTAAGACATAATTAGTTTATCAAATATAAATATATCATAAAGATTTCTTTCATCAATTTATTCATAATTGTTGTTTCAGATTAAACCTAGAGCAAGGAAAGCATTTCTTTTACTGATATATCAGTTTAATAGATATCTATCTATCTATCCATCTATCAATATCTATCTATCTATCTAGATATCTACATAGAAAGATAGATAGATATAGAGATATCTAGATAGATAGATAGATAGATCCAACCCAATATCCTATTTTTTTCTCTCATTTACTTATTTAGTTTTGAACGTGGATCTCATTAAGTTGATCAACATGGACTTAAATCATTTTGTAGTCTAGAAGGTTTGATTTTGTAATTGTTTTTCCACAGCCTACCTAGTTGCTAATTTTACATGTCTGTACTATGAGGTGTGGCTTTTCTTGGGTTATGAATATACCCTTAACTACTGTTCAAACTGCATTCCTCAAGTAATGCCGTGTGTGTGTGTGTGTGTGTGTGTGTGTGTGTGTGTGGACAAGCATGTGTGTTTGCACTTGTGTAGAGGTAAAAACACAACTTTGGAACTTCAGGTGTCATTTCTTTAGATGTACCCCATCACTTTTGGTTAGTGTGCAGGATTTCTCATTGGCATGAAATTTGCCTAGTGAGCCTACTCTGCCTAGCCAGCGAGCTGCAGAGCGATCCATCTGACTTGACATAGCCAGCGCTGAGACGGCCATGCAGGCCACCCGGCTTTTTATGTGGGTTCTGTGGATTAAGTTCATGTCAGTATGCTTGTAAGAGAAGCACATTACCACCTGACCTGTCTCTCCAGCCCCCTGCTGTCTAGTTTTCATTATTTTTCAAAGCATTTTTAACATACATTGCAATTTTCTCTTTGACCCTTAGGCACCTTAGGACTGTTATTAATTTCCATGTTGTTACGAATTTCACAAATTTCTCAATTTAATTGGTTTTTAAATTCATTCTATTGTGTTTGGATAACATTTTGTATTTTTTACTCATTTTAGATTTATTGAGCTTGTTTTATAACTTAGCATATGCTGCAAAATATCCCCTATGCATTTGACAATATTGTTAATCTTGTTGCTGCATGTATCAATTCTGTAGCAATACGTTGGACCTAGCTGCTTTAGTATGTTGTTGAAGTTTTCTCTTTCATTGTGGACTTCATTTTACTATCCACTACTACAATGGGAAATCTCACTTTTTCTCAGCATTGTTAAATTATCAAATTCTTCCTGTTTTTGATTCATTGATTTCAGTGCATATCAATTAGACATGCATAAGTTTACATATGTTATTTACTTTTTTATTATTTGCTGCCACTTTATTTCAATATTTATTTAAGTGTTTGCAACCAGCCCTTTGAAATGCGTTTTGAACTTCTTTCAAGCTCTTGCTCATTTATTCGACCTCTGTTAACACAACAATCTCTTGATTTCATCTTCGTAGATAAGTTGAAATTTTTGTGATTCTTCATATGCCAAGCCAACTGATTTTTGTTTGTGTTGTGGTCATTTTGGATATAACATCTGAGATGTTGGGAATTGTTGATGTCCCAGAGGAAATATTAACCATCTCTTTTATCCTTCTAGATACTATAGCTCCAAAGTCAGTTTCCACAGCCTTTGCAAGGCTATTTTGTTTCTATCCTGCATATGTTTAACCCAGTAGTTGATCTAAGATCTAACTACAGTTCTACCTATTAGATCATACTCAAAGTCTTTGATATGCTAACTAAGATCTGATTCACATACAGATGCTTCAGAAGCTAGCATACAAAATTAAAATAAAATTGTTTCCTATCTTGGTTATATCCCCTCTTAGTGTGGCTGGTTCTTTCCAGTCCACTAGGCTTCACATTTTAGTCCTATCTTCTTATATTTTCCTCTTATGTGATTGCATAGCCTCCACAATCAAGTGGCAAGACCAAAAGCAAAATTAAACAAAACAAAGAGGAAAATGTTCAACCCTCTTATAGATACAGCTTCACCTGAGGGAAAAGAGGTTGTTTGCTTGCTGGTTTTGATTTTTTCCCTTCTCCCTTAGACTGTTAGCTGCAGGGTTTCATGAGACTAGGATGCAACAGAACAGAGAAAACGCCCAAGAAAAAACACAAAGATGTTTCCAGTCATACTTGAGGAGTTTGAGAAGGCTCCTTTTCTATTCCTCAAACCAGATCAGTGAGCTACTCCCCAGTAATTCTACCTGAGGCACAGTGTTCATGACGAAGTCTTTGATTGCATTATGTTCAGGTCAAGAGATGCTAGAGAAGAAAAATGTAAACTTGTCCTCTCGGTAGGACTTCAGATTTTGATACTCTTTACTTCTGACACCTACTTAGCAGTACTTTGAAATGCTATGTTTGCAATCCATGCAGCTTGGATACCTGCACCCAGTGAGGAAGAAAAGTGAATGTGCTTATTTCTACTGTATCTGTATGAACATCCTTTACAATTAATGCTTTCCAACATTTCAGAACAGTTTTGAACAATCATTAAACTTTCATATTTTTTTAATTACGTAGAAATTTTGTATGAATATATGGTGTGTTAGTACCACCATTTCCTTCCTCCCTGCCCCCATGCCACTGAAGGCCCTTCTTAATGTTATTTTTTACATTTTGGAAAAAGTTTATTGGAGTGGGAGGCTATGGATAGATGTCATTTAATACAGAATAATTTAGATACCAGCTGATATTAACTGTAAATCTATCTTGTAACTTCATCCCAAATTAATAGAGAATATTTTCTATAAATTGTGTCCTCAAATTTCTTACTTTAACCTCAAAATCCTCATTTGAATGTACAGTGCACAGATCTCTAAAGAACAAATATATTCTGGTAAGAAAAGAACTTACAGGCTTTTGAACTCAAAACATTACTAATTTTCATGTAGAAGAAAAAATTCAAAATCACATTAAGCCTCCCTTTCAGCTTTTGTTGTCATTTATTTCAGCTATTTTCCTTTCTTTCAAATTTGATGACAGTTTTAGAAATGCTACACTTCATAATGGAAGACCTAGTAGTCACCAAACTAAAATAGACCCTAACCTAGAATCTAATGTAATTTCTTTCGCTTGCATCTAAACTTAGATATCATTAGCCTAAGAAACTCATTAGACATTTTAATTCCAAAGATAACTAGTATGTTTATCACAGGTTTTGTTTTTGTTTAATCATATATAATATTTTGATCCCAGAAAGCATCATAGATTTTATCTAGTCTAATCTAAATTTTATAGGAAATTAGATTCAAGAGGAGTAAACAATGTGAGCTTGAGCTCACTGATAAAAGTAATGAGGGTAGAATTAACTCTTAATCATGTATTACCTAGAAGGCTAGGCTTTTCACCTCTCCATACAGCACCATGTCTCTGAGAAGTTCAGGTTTAAAGGCATTGGTTACAGTTTTTTAGCATCATTTCTTTTCTTTGGTGAAGGAAGTTATGAGTAGATACTTACGATTTTGATTAGATGTTGGATTATCTTTAGGAATCAAATATGTATGTAGAAAAAAAATGATACAGTGAACCTGACTCAGGGAAAATGCTAAAAGCTCACGTCTAATCAATAAATACATTAAAGCTTATACTAATCTTTCTCAGGCAAAAAATAATAAATTTCATATATACTGATGCTTGACAAAGTCATTTAATGAGTTAAATGAGAGTATTCTTTCTAATTTGTTTTTGTATTTAATTATCCATTTATTCTTTTGATTCATAGGCAGTAATTTCATACTCTTCATTCCCTCTTGACCTTGTGCTTGTAACTAAATCTTGAGATCTGGCTTGTGGCCCAGGAATATGTAGAAAATTGTTTATATTAGCAGCAAGCTGCCTTGACTGCAATGCTTTGATTTAACATTATAACTGTACTAAAAGTAGCATCGCTTTCCCATGTAGGCTCTATTCTGCTCAAATCCCTTGTCATTATAACAGATGTTTGGATTATTGTTCTGTAAACTATGTCAGAATTTCAATCTCTAGTATCTGTTTATTATTCTCCAAGGGTGATATTACAAATGTTCTCATGCACAGTTAATACTTATAAAACAGTTTGTCTTATTTCCTATAAAAATTCTCAGCAGAAAGTCTTTTTTTTAGTAATTAGAGTAAATATACGTAATTTTGGGAGGATCATTTTAAGTGTTTATGAACAAGTAATTCCAGCTAAAAATGGACATTTCTGAGGATGTTCCAATCATTTAAAAATATATGATAGCCTTTATCATAAGCTTTGTGAAATATTTATTTTTTCATTCATTAAGTACATTTTATTATTAAGTATAAAATGTCATATTAAATTAGCTTATTATAATATGGAGAAATAATTTATTTTATGTTAAAGCCAGTAAAAGCCATATCAGCTAATAGAGCCACATGGTTTTTATATGTGTTAAACGAATAAAATAAAATATAAGGGACTCAATGAGTAAGAATCCTGATGGTAATAAAGATATCAGGTGTTTGGAGAGCACACCATTGATCAAAGCTTGAAATTTAGTGGAAAAACTTTAAAGGAAATCAAAAAGGTTTACTGGCAGCTTTTTATAAAATGGTTTTTAAAGCCCAAACTATTAGTTTCATTCTATTGTTTGGATGAGTTATAGAGTTTTTGCAAGGATATGAAATAAGCTTTCCTGAGGTGACTTGGTCCAATTGGATGGTGACAAAAAGTGAAATCTCCAAAATATCATTTGTTTCGGCCCTATCATTTTGTGTTTTAATTCCTGCCTGAGTGAGACCTGGTACACACGAAATTGAGTCTATGCCAGAGAACAAGCATGGGGTCTCTTATTACAGGATGTAAACATACTAATGCTCTGAGGAACAATATGGGGCTACTGGAAAGCAAGGCTTGCATCCTGGCCTGTCTGTACTTAGGACTCTGCAGCAAAATAAGTTTCCTGTTTCATTTATTTTACATGCATTTCTAGCATCCTTATTATCCCTAAATTTTGTGGATTTCTCTTTTGAATATGAAAATTGTATTTAAACAAAGTAGTCGGGAGAGAGAAGAGTCAACTCTTTGAAATGGTTTACAAGAAAAATGACATGATTCTTCTGGGAAATAAAAGGATAGAGGAAAGGAGAGTTTAGGGAAAAGGTCAATTAGCTACCCAATCAGCCCCTTGGAAGAAGGTGTAGCCACTTTTACTGCATTCATTTTCCCCTGAGGAATGGACATAGCTCCAGCAGGGTTTTAAGTCTGCAAGAATACCAATGTGCATTATGTTTGCATTTAGGATTTTAAAAACAAAGGGTGGGGGGAGAGGAAAAAAAAAAAAACAAAACAAGGTCAGCTTCGGAAATGATGAATGCCTTTTTGCTGAAAGCTGTACTGAACGTCCTTGAGTTTAATCAAAACTATTTGTTTTTAGTCAGCTTGGCTGTTGTCTCTTTTACTCTTGTCCACTGATAGCTTGACATTAATGACATCATAAATCATGTGAAGTGGCGGCTGGGGTTTGGTAGCATTTCAAGTGTTTGTTGAGATGTCCTGGACTATCTGAGTGGCTGGTGCAAGGTTGGATATCATCCCAGACTGATTCCTTAGTTTATGGCATTGCTTGGTCCATAAAAGCACAGAGTGCATTATTAGTGGGAAGGGCCTTCATTAAAGAAGGCCGGACTCTTTGTTAGAAGCAGGCTTTATAAAGAGATTACTGAATGGATAGATTTATCTTTACATCATTTTCTTAAAGTTTTTAGAACTTGATTTTAAAACTCGGCATCCAAATAAAACATCCCCATTCTTCTGATTTCCTGTGGCCACTTGAAGTAAACGGCACCAGAGTCCATTTACAGTGGTCAATTTGCATATTGCACAATTGAGATTTGAACAGTATGCACAATTTGCAAAATTCCGACATCACACTTTTAAAGGTTCTTGTTAAGCATACAACACTGTCAGTATTCTGGAAATGCATTGTTTGAAAAAAAAAATGGCTAGCTCTTATCAGTTTTTAAAAAATGTTTTCCCTGAATCATTCTGTGTTTATAGCTGGTTATCTGTGACGGGGATTTTAGAACATGCTTTTCATTATCACTGGACCCTATTGTTAAGCAAGCATTATTATTTAACTATTTATTAATAGTATTTTATATTCCAAATTTATCTATGACACAACAACAATATGTAAAGCATTTACTCCAATATCAGGTCATTCATGAGTTAGAGATGTCTTTGTTTCTTAAGGCAACCAGCAAAAAGAGATGTATTTCCCTCAGCCAGAGATAAGGGCATTGAATGCTGTAATAGAGCACTTCTAAAAGTGTAGAGATAGCTCAGATAAAATAAAAATGTAAGTACTTGTCCAAATGCAGTTTTTCACCTATATCCCAAGTGGATTGATTAAATTAAGTCACAGCTGCCCAATCCCAGGACAAGAGTTACATAGAATGGCTTCAAGATATATCAATCATTTGACAAGTTGAATAATTTAATCCATTGTTTCTAAACTGTATTTCAGGGTAAATATTGAATATAAGTGCAAAATCCTAAAATTATCTCTCTGGCTATTCATTTATCTATTTTTTTCTATAGAAGTTATTTCTTCATCTAGCAATTGGGATGTAAAAAAAAATAGGGAAAGGGGTATCATAAATGATTGTGGACAATATTTCTTTAGGTTAGCTACTATTGGTAAGGTTTATTTCCCCATGACTCATATGCTGGAAATGTAACTATTATAATTTGAACATTACAGCTGAGCTTGATGTAATGTTGCCTGGAATTTTTAGACTATTATACAATTTTAAGCAATGCTCTAAATATTGTTACGTGGTTTTGAGGTGATGATCTCACTGTTGAATACTGACAATGCTCTCAAGGAGGAGAAATTATATACCTTTTCTGATCCAAACTTCTCCCTCTTTTCTGCTTAAGTCTACTGTTTGCCTCTTCAAGATCTTGAAGATCAATCTTCAGTAACACTTCCCATCACCAACAGATACATAGCCTTGTTACTTGGAAAGACTCTGCTTTGGTCAATTCTATATGTGTCTGAGAGGCAGGTTTCATTTTTTCTTGGATACTTCCTTAGCTTTAAACATTACTGTGAGCAGCATACCTGAGAGACGAACTTAAGGGAGCAAAGATTGATTTTAGCTCACAGTTTCAGATTTCCATTGATGTCATATGGGCCCATGTGCTTGGGCATAGCAAGGAAATACTTTATCTATAATGAATAGGAAGCGAAGTGAAACAGAAAGAGGCTAAGCACAAGTTATCCCTGAGCACACACCTGTAGAGGCCTACCTCTAGCTAGTCCACCCTAAAATTTCAGCATCTTCTGTAAAAATACTCCCAGCTCCCAACATAAGTCCTTTTGAGGGCATTTCATATTCAAACCATAGTACTAACTACTTGATAGATGCAACAAATGATTTAGATATTTTCTGATCAATAGCTACTTATCCTGACACACCTATACCTGATTATATATGTAAAATATAATTACTTTAACCACAGTAGCAAAAAGAATGAGCTTTGACTTACTCCAAAAAAAACTAGTGCACAGCCCCATGAGACTCAAATTGTTTGGCTCACTTGGCCTACAGAGGGGCCATTGCTATGTTTTGTCTAGAAAAATTTATCTTAAACTTCCAAGCGACCTATATTTACTTTAGCCTATCCATCTTTTCTAAAAATATTTAATATATCACATGTACACTTCATAGTTCTTTTCCTCATCAAATAGATTCACTACTTTTTATTTAGAAGAAGATTGGTTTTGTAGAATTTTACTTCCTATACTATCGGCAAAATTACAGGCAGAACTTTGTGGAGAATGTCTCTTGCATGGACCCTCCACTACCATGCTCCTTTCCAACAAGAGCACTCATATTCATACAGGAACACACCTTCATACTCCATGTTTATTTCTACACAAAATCATAACAAGCTCAATGAAACATTCAATGTGTATTAATCGTTTTATTCATTGTGAAGGCTTTTATCTTTATTATTTTTTATACAGTGTATAGAGTCATGTTGGTACCACCATTAGCCTACTCCTTGTCCTCCCCCCTGCACAGGGACCCTCCTCACTGGGGAGTCTGGGTCATGTGTTGTGGGGTTAGCCATCAGTTACCTAAGTCTATTAGAATCCTGATGAAAAATTATAAGCTATGAATCTATTCCAAGATGAATTAAATGGCTGGCCATATAGAAACAGTGAGCAATGGTAATTTAAGTGAAGGATCTGGGGTGTTATTTATTTCCAAACAATAACCACTGACAGTAGTATATATCAAGTTATTATTTAAAAGAAACCCTGTCTGGATGCTACGATTTATTTTACAGCTAATTTTCTTTTACAGGGAGCATAAAGTAGATAGAATGTTTGGTAAGTACAATCCTCTGACTTGACAAGGGTGGCATTGAAATGATGCATATGTAAAATATACGGTTATACTGTACCAGCTTTTCGAGATTGCCAAATAAAGTCTTGAAAATTTGTAGTCATTATGATACCCTAGATAACTTCTTACTTATTTTAAAAATTCTATTACTAGAAAAATGCATTAATCACAGTTGCAAAAAAAAAAAAAAAATTAGGTCTGATGAACATGGCTAATCTCTAAACTCCGACATAGAATGGCAGTGTAGGTTAACATAAGCCACAGTACCCAAGAGTCTTTCAAATCATTCTTCTCATAGAGGTACCCAAGTGAGTCAAGTACAGGAAGTGAGCTTCCATTCTCAAAGTATGTAGAATTTGAAACTGGCAGGTGCTTAGCATTTCAATGTACTCTACAGAAAAATTCTTTATCAGAAATTACTTTCCAACTTGTGTTTCTAAATTTTATTAGAGTTGTTTTGGAAACAGGAAATGTGGGATGTTAGTCATTAATGGATAGCAAGTAAGGACGTCCATTCAACTTTAGCTACTTGTGAAAACGTGGTCTGTCACATAAAATAGTACAAGTGGTACATTGTGTTGATCCTTAACCATGAGTATGAATGGACACAAAATTTAGTATGCACTGGAAAGACATTCTCTTTCTGACAATAGATAAGAAACAGACAAAAAATCCAAGAATACAGGCATGAAGTTTTGTTCTTGTGAAAGCTGTGGCTCTTTAAAATTCTAATGTTTTCACATATGTATTATCAGGGGCATTTGTATAACAATCTTGGCTCCATTTGTTACAACAAAAGAAAACAAGCTGAGTGTGCTGGCACATGCTTGTAGTGCCAGCTCCTCAGGAGGCAAAGACAGAAGAATCACTTACTTGAACTTATAAGTTTCAGATGTGTCTGGGCAATGCAGGGAGGTGTCCCCAACACAAACAACATAAAACAATACAAAACAAACAAAAAAAAATACAATCCCCAAAGTATGTTTGTGTGAATAAAGCAGGATCTTTGAATCACACACAACCAAGAAGTTTTAGAATGTCATCTATAATACCCAATTTCTAAATGACAACTTTTGCTCTTGTTATCCTCTCATATTCAGATTGCTTTACTATTCTGCAACTATTTGTCTTTGTATGACTATTATCATTCCATGATAGCTAAATCCCTTTCAATAGTCATGCATCAATGTGTCAACAGCATATACATAATAGGTCTGTTAAAACAAAGACACTTGTTCCTTCATGCTTACACAAGATTTTAAAGTCTGAACTGCGAAAATCTCTGTGGGAGAAGAAAATTTTCAGAAAGTGCCTAAATTTTTCAAATTGAGGAACTAAAGGACATGATTTAACCTTATTTCCATAGGTTATTGATGAGCTGATGCTAATCTTGTACTAGGTCAGGGTTAACCCCAAAGAATAAACTATTGAGCTTGGCTAATGTCTTAGTGGTACTTGCCAATAGCAATCTGAATGTGGCTCTGATTTCTAAGTTCCAGTCTTAAACAGTGGTTTCTATAATAAATAGTATATTATAGACATAAACAACCTCAAAAGCCCTATGCAAGTACTTTTAATTTATTGATTCATTTAATACTGTCTTTGTATAGAGAGGCATTTGAAGTATGGATAGTGATTAAAACTTGGTCTTATAGTTTCATCTGCCCGCACCCATCACAAGAAGAAATATCAAGCACCAGGTAATTGAAAATATACTTAGCTTCCAGTAGAACTTCTAGTGACCATCTCTTCTATTTAAGGATACAATCACATGGCAGTATTTTTGCTGTTGGGAAAAAAACTGCATATTTTTATGATTTTATAAAAATTTGGAATCCTTTATGTACTTGCTGTTCTTGAGTGAGCAACAGAAAATTATAAGAGTATATGACATGTGGACTCCAAAGCAGTATTTTATTACAAAAGCATGGAACCCTGCTGGCGTATGTAATTTAATGTGCACCATGCCTCCCCTAATTCAATCAGGTCTCTACATCCCTTCTTTTATATTCCAATTGGATTCCATGTGCTAAAGCCATCAAGATTTTCAGGATGAAATGAATGCTTGTATTAATCCCACAATTTCCATTTAAAACACAGCATCGATTTGATTAATAAGGTTTGATGCTGAATAATTATATGGCAAATGTGTAGGCTATAGGGAAACCACAGATGTGACCACCAGCAGAAGCCTTGTGGGAGAGGGGGGTCAAAGAGAAGCAATGGCCATGACTGAGGTGATGAATTCTTTGGCTTTTCTTTTATGCAATTAACAAGCAGGGCTTCTATTAATTTGCCACCTCCAGAGCCTTGACTGGTCAGATGCGTCTGGGTCAGGGGTCAAGGGTCAGAGTGGGGGTCAGTATCACAGCAGCCCTGAAAGAAAATGGGAAAACTAAAGAAATCCAAACAGCATGTCTGAATATACATTCTGTAGCACAGACAGGATGGGGACGAAGTGCCTCTCCTTGATGTTGAGATTGCTGTTTAGAATAATAAAAATGTTCGCTGCACATTTAATTCAAAGTAATCAATCTAAGGTGTAGTAGTTGAGCATCCAATAAAAGAAAATCAATGTGGTCTCTACGAGGGAAGACAAACAATGCTTGCTTTTACTAAAGGGATTATAGGTTAACATTTATTCAGTGTATTGTAATCTGATGTCAAGTGGTATAAAATCAAACCAACAATCCATTACCACCAGTTATGGTCTAGGCACCGATCTCATGCAAATCAACCTCACACAAAGTGTTTAATAATTTCTCTGTGCTATCTATGAAATATTTCTCTACAATAGCTGAAATTCAAAGGGTTTTTTTTTTACTTTTTACTTTGAATGAACTAATATCAAAAAGAAAAAAGAAATATTTAGCATTTCATTTCATACTGAAAAAATGCACAAGCTTCCAGTTATTAATTTGTCATAGAAAGTCCACATTATTTTGTTTCTTGCTCCATTAGAACTAAAGCACTTTTTCACGAAAGTAATCTTGAATTTTTCTCTCTCAAATCCTTTTACTTTGGTATTGCAAAGGTCATTGTGTCTGTTTATCTCCTTTGACAATATTTCAAGCTAAATTACAATGCGTCTTCACATATGAAAAGTTCAGATTCTTTTAGAATTTGTGATAGGCAATTAGTGCTTTATCAACTATAGGTGTGCTGATTGTCTTGAGGTTATCTATGCAAATTAGGTCTTATACTTTGTATTATAAATATTGTGAAAAAAGCATATCATGTTTTTTTCAATGTTAGAAAAAATGATTGTTATAAGTACAAATACCTCCAAGATAAATAGACTAATTCATTAGTATATTATCCTAGTGCCTGGACTATGTCTCAGACAATAAGGATTTACAGTGATTACCACCATCTAACTATCAAAATGTGGGGATCTTTGAAGTATTGGAAAAAGTTAGTGATCTCTCATTAAGCTTAATAACAAATGGTTAGCAAACCTGTCAATGTCAACATTTTTCTAAAGTAACCATGCTTGTTGTTAGAATTAGGGCTACTTTTAAGTGTGAGGAAAATCATTACCACATGTCTGAAAATATTGGTGATATTTTGCAGATTGCATTGCTTTACAGCCTACTGTGAGTTCAAAACGTTTCAGAATTGCTCGGTAGTAGAAAGGGAAATTGAATTTGACACTATTTTTATTATGAAAGCTAAGTTTAGTTTCACCACCCTCATGGAATCTTGAGCTTTTATTTGTGCAGAAATAGAAGCTTGCCTGTTCTGAATTCAGTATATAAAATGTAAAACCGATTATTTTAATCCTTATCTGCAAAGCAACTAGATGTGTAAAATATTTTATTATATTATTAAACTATTAATTTCTTCAGAATACTGAATTTACAAGTTATCATAGGAATTGTTTCCCCTATTATCTTTCATAGATATTGTGAATTTCCCCTGTTATTTAGATCAAAATGAATAATTTTGCTTATATTGCATAATGAAATGAAATAAAAATTTAGTACCATGTTTGCTATGTTATGATAAGAAGGCTGGCTTTTGTAATTGCTGCTTTGTTTTGAATTTTAGCTCAATACATGGAATATCTCAAAGAATCCATTGATACTATCTGTAAAGTTTATGGATCAAACTGAAAATCAAAGTATAATGATTATAAACTAGTTTGTGTCATTAAACAGGTATTTCCATAGGCCAGTTGGCCTTCACAAAATCTGATTTTGGTCAAAGTTATCTATTTACTTGGAACAGTATGAAATGACCAAATTGAAATTTTAAAAATATTAGCTTATATGATCTTGCAACAATTGAGATGGCTGGGCATTGTTGTTTGCATGTTGGAATAGTCACAAAACATTAAATTATTGGTCCTTAAAATTAAAATTAAATTTAAAAACAAATGAAAAACTAGTAAAGTAAGGAAATATGGTTATTCATATTAAGACTGTACTTGTAAACCTGGACTTCCTCTAGAATGTGAATTTTACCACACATTTCAGGAGCCCTTAGTTTATTCTCATTTACAGAGATAAAGCAAGATAGAAACACTGGCTCATTTCTACTGTGCATAAGCTACAGTTTTAATCTGCCTTTCATTCTGTAGAAAAAAGTGCCTAAAACAAATAATCAGATGCTAAAAAAAAATGCAAGTGAGCTTTTTGAAAAAAAATAAGGGTTTCTTCATTTTTATTTATAAAAGATTAGCTTGCTTTGGGGCATCCACATAACATGAAATCACTTCCTGACCAAGAACGATGAAGATATGAACTCTAGGCTAACAGTAATGGCAAAAATAATTTCAAACTGAAGGGAAAACCACTTCATTTTGTGTGCAATGCCTGAATGTCTTCCACTGGACTTTAAATAAGAAATGGAAAGCGTTTTAGCAAATGTAAGGAAGCACTGAGTATATGGCACTGGAAGGAATTTTTGATGTTTTTGCATTTTTGTGCAGAGAGAGCCATAAAAGGTTGCCAACGGGGTATTGTAAAACCACAGTTAACAGTGAATTTTAGATATATGTAACCAGTTAAAGGTGATTGAATATCAAGGGTTGAGTAGTGCTTATTATACCTGCTGTTGGGAGACTTCAATTCATTATTGTAACAGAGTGAAAGCAGCATTGCTGCTGTCTGGGACATGCTTGTAGTATTGATTGGGTTTCTCCAAAGTCTTCTCTTAGGATGCAGAGTGCAGTCAAACATGCACAAACATCACTCAGCTCCCTGGATTCTGTCATGTGCTCCTTGTACCTCAAACTAAAGCAGCCTTAAGACACAGGGAAATGTTTCTGTATTTGAAGACAGACAGGGCTCTAAGCCTTGACTCCAGGGGCTATGCAGATGTGGTGACCTTTCTACCAAAGACCAGATTTTACACTCAAATTGTCATTAAAGCTTGTGTTTCCCTAGAGGGTCCCAGTCAACTTGTGTGCTTGCTCCATGAAGGTTAAAAGTCAGAGTGGCACTATACCCACTACGCATATGAAATGACACGGGACATAGATAAAGAGGGGACATGACCCTTCCTCTTGGATAGAGGGCATTATCCCCAGTCCATGCTATATAGTAAGGCTTGTCCAAAAGTGCACGTAGCTGGGATAAACACTTCAGCTTAAATTTCACAGGATCTCTAGAAATGTGTGCATGTGTGAAGGAAGCCAGTATTCTCTCCTTTTAATTTTGTTATCAGCAGTAACTATTGACTCAGCTTGTGGAAGTCCAGAAACCCTACATTTTTCTCACACCCTCTTCTCTATTTATAGGTTTAGGATAATTGACAGTTTACAACCACAAGATATAAGCAAAGGGAAATGTGAATAGTTTACAAAGCAAACGTGGGCATTTCTGGGCCCTTTAATAACCAGAAGAACAGGAGAGCTGTACACATCCTTAGAATCAATGGAAAGGGAAAAAAAAAAAAAAAAAAAAAAAAAAAAAACTATTTCCCCCTTATTCTTGTAGGCCATCTGAGGACAAAATGACCTTAAAAAAAAATGCCAGGTTCCTTCAATCTCATAATGCATTTCATTTTAAGGTTACCTCACAAATGAAATTCAGAAATAAAAAATTTCTCTAATGTCTCAAATGAGTCAGCTTAACATCTCAAGAACGGGAGCGATGTTTGACCTATTGATACGCCATGTTTCCCCCCACAGGTCTGTGCCAAGAATTATGCCTCTCCAAAGGAGAGGTCTTTCTGCTTAATTAAGTACTTCTTCATTTGAAATGCCAATAAGAAAAGCTCCACTTTCTCCTTAAAAGAAGAAGAGGGAAAGGAACTAAAATTGCTTATAGAATTAGTTTTCGGGACTTTGAACAACTCCATTATAGGGAAACTGAGAACCCAGCATGGTGTATGTAGGTCATATCAGATTTATAGTTTGTAATAACAGAGGTAAGCCTGAAGCTGAAATTATCCATCCAAGTATAAGATCTACTTCACTACCTGGATGTGACCTCATAAGGTTCATTTCTACCCACAGAATTTAGGGCATTCTCTTACTTAAAATTATGTCTTGTGCTGAAGTAATGAAGCTGATGGCATGTTGTTGCAGGAAGAGTCACATTGTTTACTGAAGACCTGAGTTCTCAGTTCCCACTTCATTGTTGATGGTATTAGAAAGTGTAATTTGTAAATATCATGCTGCCATGTTTTGGGTACTTCTAAACTTTTCTTCATAGTAAAATTACCTAATTAATGAAAATTCTTAGGAAGCCATGAAGACAGACAGACAGACAGACAAGATAGAATATGGCCTATCTTTAGACCCAAATATTTTAAGTTTGCTCCCTAAACTATAACTGGCTCAAGATAAGGACAATTTCTCTTGCTAATGTTTAAGCTAGTTGTGGCTTTTGGGATCCCCTTTGTCTTATATTATACTTTGTTCCAAGTTTTCAAGAAACAGATTTCCTTTAAAGATGTTGAAACCATATTTAATTACATGACTTCCATTTTCAAAGCCATGATCATTGGTTCTTTAACATAAGCATCACCCTTCCTGGGGCCTCATCTCCAGGTATCAAGGACATCACTGTTCACAGTTAGTGAAAGAAAATGGATGTTTCTTTGTTCCCTTTGAAAAGACAATCTGGATTTTAGGATTTGGGTTTTATTATCTGCTATGGACTCTAATCTGTCCCAAACTCTGAGTTTTTAGCTTGCCTTTAGTCAGAACCTTTCCTTTTATTTCATAGTAATGGAGCAAAATCTTGACTTTTTCTAAAAATGTTACTATTTTGGGTATGTTTGCTGTTTTTTGCTATATGAGAGAATTAAATAATAGCTTAAAAAGGGAGGAGCTTAACACTCCAGATGCCACCACAAACTTATCAACTCTATCTCAGGCTGGATGTCATCTTTGAGATTGCAGTCAATTTAAGGTTCACCCCATACTTTCCATGATCTTTGTCCATGCACTTGGAAATAAGTCATTCAAGTCCCCTTTCCTGAAATTGATTCTTTTGACTTTTTCCCATCTTCAAAAAGCAATTGCATATCTTGTCTTATAGATGCTGATATACTCTCAACATTTCCAACTGTGTTGCTAGGGTAAACTGATTAATATGCTTATGAGAAAAGAAATTGTTTATTTGTGAGGTTCTGCTATGCCCCAGACCCTTAATATATATATGATTTTGTATCTTCACTACAAACTAATTTTTCAGTTAAGTAAAATGAGACTTAAAACAGTGAATTAGTATGTTTCTTTTTTCTTTCAATAGAATTTTATTTAAATAGAACTAGACAGTTTAAAAAATTGACTTCTTCCATTCTTAACTATTTTGAGATTCATCTATCTTATGAACTCTATCAATAGTTCATTTCTTTATATGGGCTGAACAATATTCCACTGTATGGATGTACCACAATTTATTTACTCATAAACCTGTTGGTGGACATGTAGGTTGTTTCTGGCTTTGGACTGTTACAACTAATGCCACCTTGGACATTCCTGTATATGCCTACATGTGACATCATTTAATTTTCCTAGTAGCTAGGTCACATGCTGGTGAATGTTCAACATTTCTTTCCCAATTGCATTGCAAAATAATTTTTTCATATTTTTTAAATTTATTGATATTTTAAATAAAAACTTTTCACAAAGAGACCTCCCCTTGCCCACCCCAATTCTGCTGAGAGTCTTTGGTGGGGTTGTTGGTATTCATTGTGGGGACCAAGAGGCCTCAGTCAGTCTCTACAGGTTTGGGGGAAGCATGGTGTCTTGGGCTACCCCCACCCACTCTGAGGCTCCTAATACCATGAAGACTCTAAGCATCTGAGCTAGCAAGTCTTAAAGATTTAGCCAGGTCATGCTGACTGCACAGCTCAGTATGTTGACTTCCTCCCCTATCCATTGGTTTTCATCACCACATTTGAGGGAATTTATTTTATTATAAACCTGTATTTTAGTGGTACTCCAGAAACTCACTATTATTGATGTGTCCATTCATAGTAATCTTCTGATTACTTGTACATAATCACATGGAAGGTAAGGGGGAAAACTCAGGACTGTTGGGCAAGTGCTATAATATAGAACTTACTACTAAAAATATAGCCCTTAGGTTAAAGGTCTTGCTTTAGCTTATAAGCAAAATCCCTGTTAGATTTAAAGACTCAGTGCTGTTCCTGTAATCCAAAGAGTAAAGGATCAAAGAATGTTATGTATATCAATAAGAATAATAATACTGTAAAATTATTAGCACAAAATTCAATCAAATCACTCAGGATTAAAATGCTAACTTGAGGGGCTAGGGAGATAACTTAGCAATTAAGGCACTTGACTGCAAAATTAAAGGACCCAGTTCAACTCCCCAGGACCCACATAAGCCAGATGCACAAGGTAGCACATGTGTCATAAGTTCATTTGCCATGGCTAGAGGCGCTGGTGTATCCATTCCCTTTTGCTCTCTCTCGCTCGCTCACTCGTTCTCTCTCTCTCTCTCAAATAAACAAAAATAAAATGTGTTGTTTAGTTCTAACTCAATGTTTTATCATAGTTGAATCTGATTCCTCTCTTGCAGCTTTATTTTTGCTTAAAGATAGGAAACATCCTACTTGCATTTTTGGAAAAGGCAGTAAAATTCCAGATTGCCCAGAAAGCTCTTAACTAGTAGCCAGCTTTGATAGTCCCTCCATCTTTTCTGAGCTAAATCCCTTTTAATTTTTATCTTTGGCCTGGTGACCTATGTGCCCTCCAGATACCAAATGACAGTAGTTGGTCTCAGCTCATCTTGGGAGATGTAGTGCAGCCAGCCCAGGCTTTGAACATTGATCTCAATCCCCAGTGTATCCCCAGCTCATCTCTGTGGCTCTTCATTGGCCTTCAGATACATAGTCCTTCTGGTACTCATGATGTCTTTTTGGACCAGCCCCACCTTGAGCCACTTCTCTGTGCTTATTGAGAGAAAGATCCTCTCATACTGCTCAGGGCAGCGGGAATCGTAGCATACTGGTTCAGGTCCTCTTCTAGAAACATACCCATTGCTGTTACCATCACTTTACAGGGATACTGGATCATGTTTTCTGAAATCCTAGATAATCTCTGGAAAGGAAACCATGATTGTCCTGTGTTGCTTAACTTCAGAAAAAGTCACGGATTATCAGATGCACCTCCTCCCAGGAACTCTTTCAGTATCAATTATATCCACCAGTTATTTTAATAAATGTTTACACAGCACTAATTATTTATAAGACACAGCCATAAGAAAGACTATTATTATTTTTGTCAGTTTATAGATGAGGACATGAGCCAAGGAGAGGCTCGGGAACCTGCTTAAATCACACAACTAGAAAGCAGCAGAGCTGGATCCAATCCTTGGTCATTATTAATGATGGACGGTAAGTCATTCACTTGAAGTATATTAACTGCACCAGAATAATGAGGACTTTAGCAAGATGCCATTTATAAAATCCATCCAGATGGTCTCTGCGATGTAACGTGCACACATAGACTAGAGGATTGTGCTTATCTTGACTATATGCAATGTCTGTAAAATTGGTCCTTATGGGTATGGTTATTCATACTTGTCAAAAGAAGCAGGTGAATCTTTCAAAGTGGGAAATGGTGGGTCCATTCCAATTATTTTATAGTCTAGCAGTACTGAGGCTAATAAATGATTTACATTGAAAACATTTGTAGTCATATGGGTGACTATAACTAGTTAGCTCTTTTTTAAGTATATTTCATTCATTCTTTGAAGAGTTTTTTTTTAATTTATTTATTTATTTGAGAGCGACAGACACAGAGAGAAAGACAGATAGAGGGAGAGAGAGAGAGAATGGGCGCGCCAGGGCTTCCAGCCTCTGCAAACGAACTCCAGACGCTTGAGCCCCCTTGTGCATCTGGCTAACGTGGGACCTGTGGAACGGAGCCTCGAACTGGGGTCCTTAGGCTTCACAGGCAAGTGCTTAACCGCTGAGCCATCTCTCCAGCCCTTTGAAGAGTTTTTTTTATAATATGTTTTATTTATTTACTTATTTAAGAGAGAGAGAGAGAGAGGCAAACAGAGACAGAAATAGAATGGGGGCATCAGGGCCGCTAGTCACTGCATATGAACTCCAGACACATGTGCCACCTTGTGCATCTGCTTTAAATGGGTCCTAGGGAATGGAACCTGGGCCCTTTGGTTTTGCAGGCAAGTGCCTGAACTGCTAAGCCATCTCTTCAGCCCTTAAAGTGTTTTTGAAAAGAAGATATAAGAATATTTCAGAAGGTACATCTAAAATTTCCAGTTAGTCTTCTCCCTGTTCTTTTTCTAAAATATATATATTCCTTTATTTATTTGAGGTAGAGGGGAAAAGTGGAAAGGAGAGAGAATGGACATGCCAGGGCTTCTAGACACTACAAACAAACTCCAGATACAAGCACCTCTGTTTATCTGGCTTTATGTGGGTACTGGGAAATAGAACCTCGGTCCTTTGGCTTTGTTGGAAAGTACCTTAACCATCGAAACATCTCTCCAGCCCTATCTTGTAGTTCTTAAAAAAAAATACTGTGTCCTATTATTTCAACATTTTATGAAGCAATGTTTGAAGTCACTATTATTCTTCAAGATTATCTTTCTTAGCAGATGAAATTTTTTAAGGAAAATTAAAATTCTAGAAATATGCTTAAATAAGGAAAATCTTCTATTATGTATTAGGGAAGGGCTTCATCTTGCTAAAATAAACTTAGCAGGTTCTGATCTACCTTCCTATTAAAAACAGAATGAGGTCTATGGTTTACAAGACAATGAAAATGAGGCCAAAAAGTTTGTGGCTCTTGAAAGACAAGAAACACATGAGGTCAGCTCACTCTATCTATCAGTTCTTGTCCTGTGGCAGAGGAAGGTGACGCCTAGGGGAAAATAAGTGCTTGAGCAGAGAGAAAAGGGAGTTGAAGGTAACTAAAACCCACAGGGAAGAGTGTCATGAAGGTGAAGCTGAACAAGGCAAAAATCTTGGAGATGTATATTGTGTTTTGTGCATTCACGTGGGTATACAGCAACACATGCACAAACAGAAACTACACAATGCTCCCCAGTCTAAGGCTAATGTGCCTAACCCCACTTCAGGACCAACAGGAAAGGTTCTGAGATCATCCATCCACTAGAGTGGGGAGGAAGTAGCCAGTAGTCAGGCTTCTCAGACTGAGAATTGCCTGGGTCCCATTTGATTAATCTTAAAAGGAGAGCCACAAAATATCAAATTATTCCTTAATAAGTTAAGAGCATCACGAAATAAGGCACAAAAATACCATTATAAATAAAAAAATATCCACTCATGCAGCACAGTAATTAATAATATCTGGCATCTTATCAAAGATAAAAGACATGCAAATAAACAAGAAAATAAGACCCATAAAGAGGAAAAACTCAACCAACTGACATCAACCCAGAACTGCCACAGATGTTAAAATCAGTAGGCAAGGGTATTAAGAGGTTTTGTTGTTGTGGTGGTGGTTGTTTGTTTGTTTTGGTTTTTACAACCAAGCAGAGGTAAGAAGATACAAAGAAAACTAAGTCAAAATTATAAGAGTAAACAATAAAGCAATGAACAAACATCAGTAACGTGAAGCACGATGTCAGGTCACATGTAACTAGAGTTCCTGAAGGAGAAAAAAAGTACAGATCAGACTAAATGTTGACAGTAATGTCCAGGAGCTGTAATTCTCTCAAAATGTTGCTGGGATTCTACAATGAAGTACTTTGAATGACAATTTCATAATGTACTAGAAAGTGAAATACACATGTACTACACACTGATCCATGAACACACAGGTATTTATCTGAAAGAAACAAAAGTATGTATCCACACAAAAAATTGTACTTAAGTGTTTGTAAGAATTTTATTTATAACAAGCCCAAAATGGAAACAATCCGAATGTTTGCAGATGTTTTAGTGGATTAACTTATGGTATGTCAGTGCAGGACACTACTCACACTTCAAAAGGTGTTTGATATTCCTTCCCAGCATGACATAACTAACGCAATATGCTTATGCTAATGGAACTAGAAAAAACAGCTCATATAATTCCATTAATGTAAATTCTAGGAAAAGTGAAATTATCTTAAATGTATTAAATTGTCTTAAAATGAGTCACACCACATGTAAAAAGGGAATTGAGGGAAGTTGAACCATGTGTCTCCTAACACGTGTATGAACTGAATTCTGGAAGGTCCGCTGCTGTGAGAATTTCTCCTCAGGAATCCAGTCCTGAAGCCAATACCTGGGGAGCACAGCGGGCAGGGAGGAGAACTCTTTGCACCACCCATTAGCACTCTCCTGGTATGCTTCCATCTGTATCTCCTCTGCTAACACAGCAGGAATTACTGTTCTGGGATCCCTTGTTTCCTACAGCACTTGAACATTCATGTTTTCTGTTTAGGTAGCAACAAGAGAGGACACGGCTATGACAGTCAGTGTGGTTGATGGCAAGCTGAGGGATATGGCATTGTCTGAAGGGGACAATGCTGTGGGACAAATAGCAGGTAACATAGGATGGGCTGGTGCTTTAGGACATATAATCCTCTTGGCCAAAATTCGGGGCGGGGGGACTGGGAACATAAAAAGGAGTGATGATAGCCCAGCTGGACTTTGTTTATTAACTAACACTAATTGCCTGAAAAAAAGAACACTTCTGCATTTGAGAATGTAGCAAATGTCAAAATTGCTTGTTTGAAGACTTTGGATTAGGAAGTATGATCATCATAAAATGCATCCCTTCCTCATCCTTCCCACCCCTGCAAAAAAACACCTAACATAAGAGAATGATACATTTCTCAGCCTAACATTATTACTGAAGTTAAGGTTACGTGTGTGCTACCGTAGCTTTGCTATTTAATGTACTTTCCACTGCATTTAAATATTATTGGAAATAGAAGCCTTTGAAGAGTTTTTAACATGTAGTCTGTGAATCCAAGTGGGTGGGTTTCTAATGCAACCTTTACCAGATAACAGGTGCATATCTTTTGGGCATTTCATTTAACTCTTACAGTTTCAGTTTTGCCAGACCTGAAAAGGGAATAAATAATCCCACCTCCACAGAACCATTGAGAGAATTACACAAACTAATAGATGAAAAGTCTGTACATAGTGCCTAGTAAGTACTTTGAGTCAGCCAGTAGCCTGACACATAGAAAATGCTATGTAAATGTTAGCAATTGCTGGTGCTAGGAACTGTCAGAGAAAATTCCACATTCTATATTATTACTTTAAAAACAGCACACTGATGTATCGTCCCAGAGGAGTTTATTCAAGTTTGCCAGATAAATGTCTAAACACACTTACTCATCTAACCAAACATGGATTTACCCTGCAGGTTGAAGAGAAACACACTGAAAATTAGCCATTTTATTTTTTTAATAGGAAATTGACTAAATTTAGTAAGCTTATATAAAATTGAAATAGTTTGGAATTTTCATATTGATCAACTGTAGAAACCATATGATAACAAAATAAAGTGATCATTTCATGAATTATTGATTCATTAAGTAAGCAATTACTAGTTGCCTGATGGTGTTCAGAGGTTTTAAGAAGACAGAAAAAAATTGATGGGTTGCCTTCCTTCTTAGAATGATAACTGAGCAAAGAACAATGAGGTAACACATAACTTTAAATATGTTGTCATACTGAGAAATACAGTTAAATGTGAAAAGTTATGAAGCATACAGAAAATAGATATTTGCATGTGGAAAGGGCACCTATGGACAGTTAAGTCTGGTTATTCTTAGCTTTAATTTGACTCTCTAGTATAACCATAACAATTTATGGTATCAATATTCTCTCTTGTTCTCACCTATAATTTTTTTTTTTTAGCTATGACTGTGGAAAAATATAGCAATAAACAAATAGGTTTTACTCTGAGGTTTTACAAAGGCTTCATATTTAGTAGTAGAAACTTAATTCTATTAACAATTATTCTATATCAATAAAACATCACAGTTAAGATTACAAATGCCTGGAGAAAATAATGTTTTCAACCTTTGCCTGCTAACCTCAAGGCAGACCTGTAGGATAATCATGTGAGAACATGCCTCCATGACTTTTTATTTATTTGGGCTAATGTGAGCAGCTAATTAGTGACCTACAAACTCAGGAAGACCCTCTATAAGATGACAACAGAGAACATTTTCATGTTCCTTTTTAAGCTCCGTTATATTGCCCCTCAGGTCTGGATAGGATGAGAAGCAAGTTTCTTCTCTTTTTCCTTCAGTGTTAACTAGTTCTGATGAAAACCTTTTATTTATTTATTTTTAATAAATAATTTATATTGCAAGAAAGAAATTAAAAAAACAAAACTGATGCCAGGCATGGTGGCACACGCCTTTAATCCCAGCACTCGGGAGGCAGAGGTAGAAAGATTGCCATGATTTCAAGGCCACCCTGAGATGACAGAGTTAATTCCAGGTCAGCCTGGACCAGAATGAGACCCTACCTCAAAAAACAAAAAACAAAACAAAAAAACAAACAAACAAACAAAAAAAAAAACCCTGAAAGTTGGGCCTGGGAAGATGGTTCAGTGGGTAAAAGTACTTGATGTGAAAGGGTAAGGCCTGAGCTCACAGCCACAGAATCCACATCAAGCCTTGTCTGTAATCCCAATCCTCCAATAGCAAGATGAGAGATTGAAACATGAGCATCCCCAGAAGCTCACAGGCTAGCTAGCCTGACACCCATCTGCAGCAGTGGACAATGAGGCACCCTAACTCAAACGAAGTAGAAGGAATTGGACAAGAATCAACAAAGAAATCAGACAAAATAGGAAAGATTTAAATAAGAAAACGCACATACACTGGGGTGTGTTTGTACTTTTTGTCTCTCTTGCTTTCTCTCACTCTCATACAATGTTTTAAAAACAAAATTATAACATAGCTTGGGCAACAATCCAATAGTTTTTATAATATAGAATACCCTCTATAGTTTAGTATACTTGGTTACACATGAAACACACAATGTTTGATACCCAGTAGGTTCAAAGTATAATGTGGTCAACTGATTTACCCAGTTTTATATATATATTTATATATTATATAATATATATATATATAATCTCCACACTTTTGGAAGTTGAAGCTTTGGCTCATCTTCAGATGCTCTAACTGACATTTCCACACTGTGATAATTATAGAGATGGGCTTCCTGGAGAGTCACAGGAAGTCCTAAGGAAAACCTGTCATAACTGCCTCACCTTAATGCAGTCTTTGTTACAATAGCTCAAATTATAGACATCAGAAAGCAATTGTTTCCCATACATTGTTAGAAGACACAGTTCACGAATATGAAATACAAAGAAAATAATTTGACAAGAAATGGGAAAATTTTAAATAAAAAATACCTTCAAAAAGAAAGGCATGAAGTTACCCATCTTCCCTCCAAACACCAAGTATAGTGCTTGTTACCATTTTAATGTTTCACTACACTTACCTAAGTACTTGTTTTATATAGCCAAGACATTTTAAGTTGATGTCATAATTGTTCTTAAATTTTCATCACTCTTTTTAAATCAGAATTTTATTCTGCTTCTTTACCTGAATGTTGATTTCTAAAAACAACACCTGAAATGATATCCCTCCATCAGACTGGGATTCTACAACAGGTTTAACCATTATCTTGTTAGATTTGGAAACAACATTTCTGTCTATATTATTAGAAATAACATGAGGAAGAACAGCATTGGTTAATTTCTAGAATGATTCATGGAAAGAGAAGTGCAACACAAAATAATCTGAGCTTTGAGCAGTTATTAATGTTACTGTTTCTTAATTAGAAATTTATTTACATATTTATTTCATATTTACATTCCTGTGAAAGGCTGTCTTAGTCAGACTTTTGTCACTATGACAAAATAATCTACTGAAAACAACTCTCGTGGAGGGATTATTTATTTTATGTCTCATGACTTCAGAGGATTCTGCCCATCATGGCAGACGGAATATAGTGTAGAGCAGAGAAACTCATACTGTCAGCACCAGGGGTAGGAGGAAAGTGGAAAGAAGGATGAAGGAAGGAAAAAGATAGACAGAGACAGACCTTCCTAATTTAATTTTTTTCAATTTTTCTTCTTCATTTTATCTAGGTTTCAATCTCCTGTATAGTGTTGCCCACATTCAGGGCTGGTCTTGCCCACTTAGTTATTCATTTCTGGAAATGCCCTCACAGGCACGTCTAAAGGCATGCTTTACAAGTTTCGTAGAAACTTCTCAGTCAAATCAAGTTGGCATGTCAAGATTAATCACAATAGCATGATCCAAAAATATCTCAATGGAAGTCATTTACATGTGTCCATGCTAAGCCATTACACTTCTTTTGTGACTGTATGCATGTATGATGTATGTGTGTATGCGAGCAGTTTTGCATGTGCACTTACACATACACACACATGTGCATGTGGTGGTCAGAGATCACGCTAACATGTGGTACTCACTATCTTGGATGGGACAGGGTCTCCATGTTCCTGGAACTTAAAAAGTAGGCTCAGACCCTCTGGACAGTAAGCCCCAGGGATCATTCTGTCTCGTCTTCCCCAGAGCTGCAATTAAAAGTGCATGTCACCACAGACAGCCTGTTTCACATCAGTTCCAAGCACAGAATTCAGGTCTTCATACTCATTAGGCAAACTCTTTAATGGTTACATTTTCTCCCCAGACCCTACCCTGTTACATACATACTTATGTTATACTTAACAAATTTCTATGCAAATTTTTCTTTTCAGCTGAGTGAGCAGAGCGAATGAAACATTCCTATTCCTTCTTCACATGAGGAGCATGGTGGCTTCTCACAAGTTTTCTCCAACTGGCTGTCAGAAACACCTCATCCCAACACCCATGTCAGTGGTGATAGTCAAGCCCCTCTGTGTAGCTGCACAGTATAGGTGATGCCGCGGCCTGGCCATATTCTTATGAGAAGACATGAAGAGGGCTGTATTCCTCTGGGGTGTCTGTCATTAGACACCAATTAGTGTGTCCTTTGCACACACGGAGATTCTGCATAAGTATTTATTTTATCCCAGCTTCATTTATATGCTGCCTTCAATATTCTCCAACAGAGGGCACTGGCTTAGACCTAAAAATTCAAATTCTAGGCAATTTATATAATCCTCACAATGCGAAGCTCTTATCTTGAAGAGTTTTAGGTTAATAAGAGGTCAGGGGAAAATATCATGGAAAGAAGAGACGCACGCGTTAAACGAGGAAATGGCCTTTTGAAGTTCTGTGCTGGAACTCGGAGGTGAACACTGGGCTCCATTTTGCAAATCTGGCTCCGTGGGGTTCTAGCATGTGCTATTGAGGCAGTGCAGCAAGATGCCTCACCGCAGTATCAAAGGAAGATTTCTTCTTAAACTTTGAGATAACAAGAAGGGTAAACATTTAGGCTATCTTAGATACACATGCTACTTATTTATATAAACATGGCATTCCCTACACACCTACGCACAAATAAGAATACACTCAGAGTTCGCTATTATGTTTCAATAATGTAATGCTAGATATATTTGCAGAAAAAGAGGAAGCATTCAAGACAGAATGAAGGTATTGAGATGCAAAATATTTAAAGCTAGGATGTGATTGGTGTTGTCCTCAAGTGTCAAGTTAGAGATACTTTGCAAAACTATGAGTTGTATTATTTTGAGAAATTGTTCCCAGTATTTCTGTCTGTAGCTGCATTCTCACTTTAATCTAGAACCTAGTGTGTTTTAATTCCCTGGAATCTGGGATGATAATGAAAACTACCTTATAAAGATCCTTCTTTAGATGCCAATGAAGATCTTGAAACCATATGAGTAAACCAAAGCTAAAATCATCTAAAATTATTACCTTCACATTCTGCAAATACCCAGTTTAAATAATTAATTTTTAAAAGCATACATACGGAAAGTGTCTCTGTGAATGCCTGATACCTACAAGCAAACCCCAGTGCAAGGATAGTCTGAAGGTTTGCATCTGACCTTTCTTTGGTTTTAATCACTGAAGTTCTTGACAGCTTAATAAGTTGAAGGTGCTGGGTCACCATCTAACTTAATAAGGCCTGCCACAGAGATTTGGTCACTTCTGATTGCTCCCATAAGTCCTGGCACATTTGGTACACTGTCCTTGGTTGAGAAATGTTTTCCATAACTTTCCTCTTGTTCACTACCCTGCATATAAATTGTTTTTATTAACTCAGGAATGATTCAGCACTGTATATTTGTGTGAGCTTTGGCCATTTTCAGCTATATCCTGCAGAAAGAGAGTTGACTGTTTTCTCCAAAATGAAATTAAAGACTGTTTATCACCAATGTCTTCTTTTCTATTTTTCTACCCTCATTTAATATGGGTCAGACTAACCTTCAGTTTGACATGAGATTTAAAAACTAAACATTGTAATAAGACATTTGGGACAATTTACAATGTGCCATACTTACAGGAAGAAAAGAGCCAGATAAAAGCATTAGATCACTTCTAAAGATTCTTACATAGGACAAAATCTAGATATAAACATCTGAGCAATCTAATTATTCATGAAAATATACATGTAGTTGGATGAACGGAACATTCCTTTGCTCAAATGATAAATATATTGATGCAAAACTATTCTGTTTTATTTCAATGTAGATTTTATAAGCCTAATGAAAGACATATTTTTTCTTCTCTTTGTAATTTCTGAAAGGATAATAAAAGCATGGACGCTTATCCAGATGCATGAATCCATGGTTTTATAGTATAGTGTGATATCTGAATCTTCTATCTCAACCTATGCCATAGAGACTGCCTAGTGGAGCTATAACAGTGATGTAAAATATAATTGTGCACTGGGGTTGGGGACATATCTCAGTCAGCAGAGCTCTTGCTTTGCAAGCATAAGGACCTGAGTTTGATCCCCAGAACCAACATAAAAATGTCAGGTCTGGTGGTATGTGCATACCACTGGTGAGGTAGAGATAGGAGGGTCCCTGAGGATAGCTGGCCAGCCAATCTAGTCTAACTGTTGATCTCCAGGCCAATGTGAGAGCTCATCTCAAAAATAAATGAATAAATAGATGACATGTAAAATTGTCATCTCATCACATCATACGCATGCAGGTGCACACACAGTTACAGATATGCCCCCCAACTCCCACACACATACATGCATCCATACAAAGAATATTATGTCATCATTAAAAAGGGGAAAAATCAACCAAAGCCATGACTATATTGTAATCATAATTAAGAAGATTCTACAAGTAGAAGTAGTTCATGCTGGAATGCAACTTATTTCCATATTAACTGAAATATCTCCAAACTAAGGTTAGTGCACAACCTGCCCATATAACTGAAGACATTTGAAGATACCCAGTGTTTGTGCTCTTCTATGTTTGAATGCTGTGCAACCAGAATTCATATGCATCAACTATATTGTTCACACAGTTTCGCCTCAAAACTACCAAAAGGAAAGAAGACGATGCCAGGTAGTAAGGAGCTAGCAATGGCTAGCAATTCTTTTGGATGCAAAATAAAGATCAGTCCAAGTCAAAGGTTACTATAGTGACAATAGCTACAACACCTCGCATATCAATGTCACAGCAGTTCCTGAAACAGGGAAAGCAAAGTCATACGTTGCTGTTCTCAAATATTGACCTAAGCTGCTGAGTTCTGTTATTGTCTAATAAAATCTCTTTTAAAGATGGTTTTTGCCATGCTGATTCAACATTAGTGAGATAATTCCTGTGCTCTTTATTCATAAGGATATTCTAAGCCTTTCAGTCACTTAGTTTCTTGGTTTTGTTTTGTTTGTTTGTTTGTTTGTCTCATCTTGTTTTGGCTTTTTTTCTGGCTTTTGCCACTGAGCAACCTGCAGAATTTCCTTCAGCCTTACCTCATACTCCTTAAATATAAAGAAAATTTCATGTTATTCTAACTTAATATGCTTAGAATTTTTAAAAAAAGATTTTTCTGGCTGGGCATGGTGGCTCACGCCTTTAATCCCAGCACTCAGGAGGCAGAGGTGGGAGGATTGCTGTGAGTTCGAGGCTACCCTGAGACTACATAGTGAACTCCAGGTCAGCTTGGGCTACAGTGAGACCCTACCTTGAAAAACAAAAAACAAACAAACAAAAAAGATTTTTCTGTAGATATCTGACTACAAGATGCAGCTGCTTGCAGGTATCATTGTTCGCATTTTATTCCAGTGTAATGGAAAGCCTCATTGGAATCCCTAACTGGACAGTATTAAAATGCAATTTCTTACAGTTCTTACCTGATATGCTATAGAATATTTTTGTGTACATTATATATGATTATCTAATTATTTAGCTACCTAATCATTTGTACACTCACCATATATATATATATATATATATATATATATATATATATATATATATATATATATCAATCACACAAACATGGTCATTTTATATAGAACTGCCCTTACAACACTTCTTAGCTGTTTGCATCAGGCTCTATGGATACGTTTTTGGATCTTCGCAGATTCTATTCATCCTAATACACAGCACAATTTTATGGTAGTCAAAACTCAAAGAGGATTGGAGACCTTTTCCATCTCTCACATTTTGAGCTAAGAAGTAAAAATTGCTTGAGGTGGCAATGGAAGATCTACAACACCTATCACTATATTTGAGATTCACAACTCTTACTGCAACAGCTTGCCTTACTGTTGCAGTGACTGCTACGGATCAGTCCTCTGAAAATAATCAGCTTTAAAAATGCCATGTTCTCTACAAGTCCCTCGGGTCCTCTTGGTGAGCGCAAGCTCTGGCTGGGGCTGCACTCTCTGCCGAGGTATCAGCATTGCAAGTCTTCGCCCTTTATTCCATGGGCCCCGCTCAGCTTCATAGTCACCCTCGCTGACTCTTACATCATTTCTTGGTCCGCTTTTGCCAAAATTCTATCTACTATTGCCATTTTAATTCCATCTCCCTTTATTTAAGGTTTTCTAAAAGTTAACTTCGTGAATTTTCAGAATAGTTAACCTGTTTCCCTTGTGTTAATGGTATCTATCTCCATGTGATAAAACCCGCGAATATTCAAGGACTCCCTGTGAGACAGCACTGTGAAACCACTGATAATATCCACCAGGCACCACCTACTGCCACTTCACGTCTTCTCTGTCTCTCATTTGTCCTTTGCAGACACTCACAGCTTGACCACCTCTGGTCAATTTTCTGCTTCTGCACCTATATGGCATGTTAAGTATCACTTCTCTCTCAATGCACTCTGGAATATTGTGTGGTAAGGAGGTGCTAACAACTAATGAATAGCAAGAATTTAGGAATTTCCTATCTGTTCACAGTAGCCCAAAACAGACTAGCACTGCATAGCATATCCACTTATAATTCATTTAAGATAATTTATTTATTAGGAAACTATCTTCCTAAAGGGCAGAGGCAGAAGCAGTAGAATAGTCTTTGCACTCAGTAGATCATAGTTATTTGAAGTATGGTTAAACATGAATCCATAGACAGTGAGAAAATCTTTTTGGTCATGGGCAAAGGAATAAATGTGCAAGATTGACAATAAGGAAGTCTTGACTAAAGATAGTCATATGGACTTGTAGGATACACATAAAGAACATAGAGCTTTCTGCCACCTGTGACTCCTCACCAGAATATGTGATCCACATTGAGTGTTGAGAGAGGACTCAGTAATAGATGAATACAATGGATTGTCTGGTGGATAACACTCAGCTTGTTTCCTTGAATATTACATTCTATATGTACTTGTGCAGTTGGGATCAAATAGAATAGTCATAGTTGAAATGGTAGATATTATGCAATTATGCATGGTGTCTGTCCCACCAAGACCAATCACACCTTAATATCTACCAGCAGAGAGACTGAACCTGAGTTGATAGAGCGTCATTTCTTAAAGCAGTCAGCCACTTAGTGGCAGGTGGCGTATAATGAACCTCTTCTTCCCTCAGGAAAATGCAATTATTTCCTATCAGACCACAAGAGGAGAATCAGCCAAGAGAAACTGAGAGCAATATCCCAGTGATAATACCAATATGTAAGGAGGACTAAAATAAGAGAGTTCATGTTCTGTTTCCAGGCCTGAAATCAGTTTGGGTGAATTTCAGTGAGATGACAGGAAATGAGGCTGAAGACAGAGCTTAAAGCTAGTTTTAGAACTTATGAAGATATCTTCACACCGGTAATCTTAAAGGTAACACTTACTTTGTTAAGGGTGCTATTCTTGTTTTAAAAGAATTACAAAATTTTAAGATAACTAATAAGATTTCTGACTGTAAAGGTGAATCTATTTCCAGTTCTCATGGAATAACCTTTAATCATGTCTTTATTTATTATTTCCTTCTGTCATACTCTTTCAGAAAAGCAATATTGGAAGCATGAATACTTGAGTCTCTTTAGTAGTAGCCTCATGGGAATTCATAGTTGAAAGACAAGTTAAAGGGCCTGTATTTCTTTTTTTTTTTTTTTTCATGGCTTTCCTGTTCATAAGTGAAAACTATATCTTCAAGGAATGTTAAAGCAAAACAAACAAAAAAGCTAAATACTGAACTGAAACTTTCATGTAAATGGAGAGTTTGTCCAAGTTCTCTAATGACCTTGTATATGTAGGTCATGGGTCAGAAACTCAAGTGTCTTCAGTGGCCACACAGTTAGGAAAATGAAAATCATGGGTCTATTAGACAATGATAGAGAATTACATAGAAAATCACAGTAGTAAACCAGACAAAATATTCACATGCATTCCTTTATAAAATAAATTGAATTCCAAATCCACGCATTCATTCATTGTCCATGTATACTTAGTGGTTAATGAAAACATCATAACTAAACTACTCAGATTTCTACCTACCTTATGATTCTTGCTTTTTGAAGAGCTGGTTTCTTGTTCTGTTTGAGTTTATAATACGTTTCTTTGATCAGGACAATCACTGACTTTTACTGAGCCAATAACTTAAGGTATACTATTTATCAGAGTCTTTCAAGGTACTCAAACACAGGAGCAAAAAAGCCATGTGCATAATGAAGCATTCCTTCTAAGCAACATGAAAGTTGAAAGTGACTACTTCCCCACTCTTAATGGCATCCTGATAAAGTAAACGCTGCTTGTTGTTTTAGCCAAAAATGATATATTTGAAGAAAAGTTGCCATTGCATAAATTAAAATACATAATCATAATATTCAAATCTTTTATTGGAAAGTCATTCTATTTGATATTTTATTTTATGTTATTTATTGTTTCAAGGTAGGGTCTCCTTCTATGCCAGGCTGGTCTGCAAAAAACTATGTCATCTCACAGTGTCCTTGAACTCACAGCAATCCTCCTACCTCTACCTCACGAGTGCTAGGATTAAAGGTGTGTGCCATCATGCCTGGCTTGATATTTTATTTATACAACACAGTTTCCTAAATCCAATATATAGACTTACAAAGATAGAACTCACT
Organism: Jaculus jaculus; assembly: GCF_020740685.1. NCBI lineage: Eukaryota > Metazoa > Chordata > Mammalia > Rodentia > Dipodidae > Jaculus > Jaculus jaculus. The sequence continues at coordinate 71,829,160 of NC_059115.1, read as the reverse complement.
GTATTTTAATACAATTCAAAATCAAATGAAAAAAAAAATAACAAAGAGATGATAATCTTTATTTAGTGAACTTGACCCGACCTTGAGGCACTCCTTTCACTTTCTGTAACACTTCCAGCTCAAGGCCTTCCATTTTGCTTCACTGTTTAAGTTCTACTCACAAAACACAGGCTTAGAATCTACCATGTAAAATTCACAATTTGATTAACATGAGTATTTCACGGCCATCTGCTACGAAGGATTTTTACTCAGGAAACTGCAAGAATCTGGCATTTTTTTCTTCCGAGTCTCATCAAGGAGCTCCATCCACTCCCATCCTCCGTGTGGTCAGTGGACCGTGTGAAAATGGATGGAAGCAAAAAACCCATCCTGAGCACTTGATAACCTTCATCTTCATGTAAAAATTATTAATATCAAGAGACTTGAGGCATTTGAATCTTGACTTACTGACCTTAACCAACTATTGTGTCTGCATATCCAAATGGACCCACCAATAAGGAAATTAAACAGCTCTGGAATGTCACTTTTGTCCAGGATAAACTCCACATGGAGTGATGGGAGGGAAAGAGACTGTCTTTTCCTTCCTTCCTTCCTTCCTTCCTTCCTTCCTTCCTTCCTTCCTTCCTTCCTTTGTTTCTTTCCACAGTAATGTCTACCACATGGAAGACCTAATGAATGCTCAGAAACAACTAAGATTTGTTTTGTTTTGTTTCACTTTATTTTATTTTATTTTATTTTATTGGCTGCATACTAGTTTCAGATGGACACTCTTCTTTATCCAAGCTTCTTTACAGGCAAGCACCTGCACTGTGGAAGATTCTAGTAGTTAAACAAAAATAGAGTGATTTTCCTTTTGAAGTGGTAAAGTCAGGATTCTTTCCATATTACAGATGGATCCAAACCTAAATTTAAAACAAATATGTAGTAACTACAAAACAAAGATGGAACCATGTAGCATTAGGTAGAATTAACCTCATGGTAGACCTAATTGGTTCTTCTGAAATACTTATAAAAACATTTTATACCAAGGCTGGGAAGATAGGGTAGTTTTTAAAGGAACTTGTTTCTAAAGCCTGTCAGTCTAGGTTCAACTCCCCAGATACCCACATAGACTGGACACATTAAGGGGTGCAAGTGTCTAGTGTGCCTTTGTAGTATCAAGAGGCCCTGGTGTGCCCATTCACACACATGCATGCATAAACACACATGGAAACACACACACATAAATAATTTAAAATTTAAACAAAAACATTTTATTCAATGCCTCCTATATGAAAACAGTAGATAAAGTGCAACTATTAATTTGATTTGGAGAAGTGATATCCTTAGCTTCCTGAGTCATTCATAGGAATTGCCTAGTAATTGTGTTGCTTCCAGAACACTGTCCTTATTTAGAAGGCAGAAATTATTGGATAAATTCAAATGCATAATCTATTTAAACCAGTGTGAACGATAATCATTAATGGGAGGGAAAAAGTCTACTGCTACTAAAATTAATAATTTATATATTTCAAAGAAACAAGTCTGATATTAAGTTGTCAAAGTAAAACTGATAATTTCTTTTTTTTTACATTTTTCCCTAAAGACATGCATCTATCCCTTTGGGTACTTAATTGTATATTCTGCCTGCAGGGGTAAAATAAAGGAAATATATCTACATACTCTTCAATAACCTCTCACTTTGCACATTATTATTCTTCACACTTCAAACCAAAGGCAACAGACTTAGGAAGCAGAAGTATTAAGTGTTTAGGGTGAAAGTAAGGGGTAAATTTCATCACAATGTGGACTGCAGCATTGAGCAGCATCAGGCACCATGTTGTGATGGTGTGCTTGTCTTTCCTGTCGAGTTGCTTGCCAAGGAAATCCAATCCCTGAAAAACAGACAAATGTCTGAGGTCACTGTGACTGAAGCTCTGTTCAAGCGGCTGTCTGCATGCTGAATTTGTTTGTGTAAGATGTTGTAAGTGCTAATATTTTATAAACTCTCGTGCAGTTTAGAATGAATCTCATAAGCATAATTCTCTATCTCTAAATTTTCAGAAACACACAGGAGTAAAGAATGCTAGTCTTGGGCTAGAGAGATGGCTTACTGGTTAAGGTGCTTCACTGTGAAGCCTAACAAGACGTCTGAATTTCCAGGTCCCAAGTAGCTGGATGCAGTGACACAAGCATGCAATGTTGCACATGTGCACAAGGGGGCGCATGCGTCTGGCGTTCATTCACAGAGGCTGAAAGGCTGAGTCTCTCTCTCTCTCTCTCTCTCTCACAAAAAAAAAACAAACAAACAACAACAACAAAAACTTCGAATGCTAGCCTTCATTAGCTTATGAACTTGATTTTCAACTCAAGGAGTTGTGATGGGCAGTGGAAATTTATGTTGTTAAAATTCAATTTCATGTCTTTCAGAAGAAAGAGGGAGTTTGAACAACCAAATACAATCCCTAAATAATTTAAAACTATGGAATATAACAGAAAATAAAAATAAAATACATAAAATGTATCATAAAACAAAGTAAAAAGACTAGTTTGAAGGTTGAAGTTAAACACACACACACATATATATGTATATGTGTGTGTGTGTGTGTGATTATTTTTGAGAATGCAAAAATGTATCAATAAAACAAAATATATGACATTTGCCTATATGGAAAGCTTAATATTTTAAAAATATTTAAAAATAACAAAACATCTCTAAGTTCATGATAAATTTGCTATGACTCCAATAAAGATGCTAATGGACTTTTATAGAAGGCACAATGATTATTTATTTCCTTCTGTAGCAGAAATATAGTGCTGTTATACAATCCATACAATTATAAAAAATCATCATTTGGGATTGTTATGCAAAATGAAATATTCCATGCTCACATTAATTTTAAATTCCCACTTTCTTTTGGTGAGTTTTAAGATCATGTGTCCAGCTCGCTGTTCAACTCAGTGGTAAAAAGAAGAAATATAATCCTTATCTATTGTCTCTTCCTCCCATATAAGTTTATTTCTATATTCACAGAACAAAATATCCCTTGTTCTTTTCCTACTGTATTGGTTGTTTTCATAACTAATACAAGTATTTTCTGTTTCATCACTGTTTAAGCTTGCATTGCCAGTCACTACCTATCAGGTAATATAGCTATGGATCTACTCATTTTCCAGAAGTGTTAAAAAAAAGAGAAAGTTAACCCCTTACTAATACTGGTGATTAACATGGTTAGTATTATGAGATACCTTGGTGTATGTGCACTCAAATGAAATAAGAACCAAAAGTCTATGTCTTAAATCATAGAAACGAATCACATTCAATTAAAACACAGTCTATAAAAGTGATAAAGTTGCTGGAAATATTTTATGAAGTATGTAGCACTACATCAAGATTACCATGGCTGTTGTTCCTCTAATACATCACACTGTGAGCAAGTTAAATAAGATGCCAATTGCCTATTAGGAACATAGCCTTAATTAAGTGTGGAATCCCCACCCCTTTTGTGTTAAAGGGCAATGATGATGGAAAGCCTGCTGCACGTGGGATCTTTCTTTCTATATCCTAAGTCAGTGATGCTATTTGGGTAATAACTGATGAAAGGACTAGGGTGCCAACCAATTTGCAGTTAAGTGGCTAATTAAGACCCAAAGCAAAGCTGCCAGGAGGTTGGGTCTCTTAGCCTTAAAGTGACACATAAAAGCAATTAGAATAAGGCTGGGTTTGCTATTACATATTTAAATTTGGACAAAACTTTAGGCCACTTATTATTTTATGTTAATCTATTCCCCTGTATGACAGCATCAGAGAGAAAGGGGACTCGTCTAGGACATAAGAAGTAAGTTAAAATATTTCTTAAATTCACTGAACTTCATATATGAATAAAAAGCAAACTGGTAAAGTCATTTCTATTTGCAGTCATAAAGAAAGCATATATGTAATTAGATTTCCTGGTCTCAGAGGATAAAGGAGTAAGTGTATAAAGCATGATGTTATCCAAGCAAAGAAAAATCTCTTGGTTCTTAGATATATGGTCACCTGTCTATTACATAGTATGAGTATGACATCTAGCCCAAGATGGCAAGATTATCAGATCTGTTAGGTTTTACTTTGGTAAGGTCAGAGGTTATATTTAAATATCACTGCTTTAATAGCATAGAGTAGGGGACATGGATCCTTTCTAGGTTACAAAGGGTTTGAACATGATGAGGAAAAGTAGAGGACTAGAGAAAATGGAAATTATGCATACAATGAAATGGTGAGTGAAAAGAACCAAGACTTTCAAGATCACACTTCCAGTATTACCTTAGAGTTGTAAGAAGCACAAGTTCTGTATACCTCACTCTTGCAATTTATGATGTCACCATTAAACCTCTTGATGGCATTGTATACTTGTAATTTGTAGTTCCTTAGAATATTTTCTACACACAACTGTATAACTCATTGTGTAGCTGTTTCACACACTCAGTGTGAATCTGCTTGTATTGAATCTGAAGTGAGTGAAAACCAGATTCCTGAAGCAATAATAACTTGGGTTAATTACAAAATCAAGAAATCATGGATTAGAAATGAAGTAACTATAATACCAGCCTTGTCATGAGACATAAGGAAACACAGCACTGTGTGTAAATATATGCATATATATAATTTATATACACATATTTTTTTAAGAATAGAAGAAACAAAATTGAATATAGGGTCAGTGAAAATTGATACTAAAGGAAATACATGAGATTTCACAGAGATAAAGAAGTCAATATATTCAGTTCACCTAAACATTACAGTAATAGGATTAGCAAATAACAGGATTAGCAATACTAAGCTTTCAGGGATAAATTCAGCTGCCCTAAGAGGGAGGTATATAGGTAGATCTCAGTTTTCAGGGGCTCTCTGTTTCTTTCCAGAGAGTCTGGTTATGCCCAGTAATTATGACACCATAAATCCAGGAGTGGGAAAGTTTTGGAAGCTGTGCTTTAAGACTATGGTACACGCAGTCATTAGCATTTCCGTGGGGGTACTAGGTGACATTCAACCTCTCTTACACTAGCTTTAAACTGACTTTTGTAATTACTCTCCAAAGGAAACACAAATGCCAGCAATTTTCTGGGGAGTTATTTTTATTTCTATGTGAATATTTTAGCTACAATACCAGTTATGCACTGCAGGATCCCAGCAAAAGCAGTTCTAAACTGCTATATTTATAAAATGACCAAAGAACACATGCTGGCTGGATGAAATTTATCCAAAATGAGAGATTTTTATCTCTAGTTATCTCCTTGTTGACTAATCTGAACACATCTTGGGCAGGTAGGATGGCTGAGATATATAAGATGCAGAAGATTAAGAATGTCCTGACTGGTGCCATCATGAAAGTTGAGAGAATTCATGTGGCTTCTCTGAATTCATCATGAATAAACTGCAATCCTCACTAAAAGAGAATTTTAAATAGCAGTACTATTAACATCACAAAATTTTATAGTTCCCAGGAGTGTTTTTTCTTCAACTGAAGGAGAGCTTTTCCATATTGTGTTAAAAATCTATAGCAAGCATGATTTTGAAGATTATGTGATCCTGTGGAATCTACACTATGACTCATGCTATATTGTGATATTATGTTCACATACTCCTCATTGACTAGACTCAGTTAAGCTTCTTTAAGAATGGAGCTATTGCTTGTTAAATTTATTTTCTTGCCAACATTCTACACAATGTCAGGCACATTGTAAGCATCCACTAAATTCAGCTTAAAAGAAGATTAAGTGCTATATTGTGCCTACGACACTCCATGACACAGAGAAAAATCAACTCCTACCAAATCAGAGATCCAGAGCCTCAGAGGCCCCCAACACCTCATCACTGAAGCAGACCAAAAATGAACCCAACATGGCTCAGGGAAATTTTGCAGAAGAGGGGTCGGAAAGAATGTCAGAGCCACATGTTGGGTCATGATATGCAGAGATATTTATTGTACCAATAAATGTGGGCTAACCCCACAATGCATGACCCATATACCTCAACAAGAAGGGGCCAGGGAGAGAGGGTAGGACATGGATGAGCCTAACAATGGTACCAACTTTACTGTGTTCACTGAGTACAGAACTAATTAATAAAAATAAATTAATTAATTTTTAAAAAGACACCCAATGATGTTATATACTTATATACTTCTCCCCTGAATCTCACTTTTCCTATGGGCTTGCCTTTCTGATCTGTAGGGTTTGCTTGTAAAATTCTAAATTAGGTTGAATCTAATGTCTTATATCTAGATCTTCCAAAAAGTCAGGAGATCAGTCACAAAGATGCCCATGACAGATTCAATATTCTAACCTTTCTCTTAGGAAAATTTGAATGCCAGCAATGAACAACTAAATAATAAGAGTTTTTTAATAAACAGAACTTTGGAATGAATATACCCTCATTTTGCTTTTTCACCATACTATGTTAGGTTTGATCAAATCTTAAGAAGCTTTACAGCTGCCTACATTTTCCTCAGTGGTTTATTTTCTTTCCTGTTAAGTCATTCATTAAGGCCCAAAGAATAAAACTTTCTGATGAAGAGAGGACTTAGCATTCTCCTCTTTATATACAAGGCTTCAAATATTCCAGGTTTTACCACGTTTCTCCTTAATCTTGTAGTTTTGAAGTTCTATCTGTCTTCATTTATATATCTCTTTCCTGATATATTTATTTTACTGATATTGATAAAGTTATACCTACATGAAGAGAACTATTATGTACTAATAAGAGCACAAACTCTTTATGTTTAATTGTACTATGTTATGGAAGATTCTTTTTCTGAATCGTTGTGAATTCCAGGTGTCCAATGGCTAGCTCTTGCTTGAAATGGTGCACCTTTTTGAAATACTAAACTGTTCTTTAGAACCATCCAGAAAAAATACCTGCAAACTTACATAACTTTAACAGCTTGGTGTTTAAAATATAGTTTCCAGAATGTGTATTGTGTATAGAGACTTGAAGTGTGTGTGTGGTGAGGGGTATGGGGCCTGTAAACCTAGGATGAAGAGACATCTATTCTGGTAATAGCTGTGTACTTGCACCCATCTACAGTTTGATTGCACATCAGTTATGATGTGTCTCTTTCTAACAGGAAGGATACTGATCTTGATGAATAGCTAAGTGGTAAGATCATTCTTAAAGGTATGAGTGATTAATAATAGCCATGCATGGATTTTTTTCCAAGAGTATAAATAAAATATATCATTCACATGAAAGGCAGGAGTTTGGCAGAATGATTCATAGCACATTTGAAAGCATAAAAAGTCAAAGCGAGGGCCTCTTCTAAGCATGTCAAGGAGGAAGCTGCCTTAGCCATTGGAAATATTCGAGTGCATTTCAGCACAGAAATCACATAAGTTTTATGAGACTCTAAGGACTAACCTAATTTTAAAATTCCCCTCTAACTAAACAAAATAAAAAATTATTCATGGTAGCTAAAGCATAATAGTGTAACAGGAAAATGTAGCTAGAAGATAAAGATGGTATGTCCATGCTAAGCTTTTTGTGCTATGTAATTAAATCCAACCAACATTTAGTATATAGTCTTTAGATGAGTTAATTTTATGTATGAATTTAAAGATCAGCTATAACATGGAGAGTATTCATACTACAATACAGTACAGCCCTATTCTTCAAGGGCAGAAAAATTACTGCTAGTGGTAATAACTAAATAAAGTTGCATTCAAACATATTTTGTCTGCATTTAATTTCTATCTAACAATGACATACAACTGATAATATTTCTACATTGATAATTAAGCAAGCTTTCTAGTGATGCATAATCCAGACGATGCTCCTCCTACCACACAGATTTATATGTCACAGAAATAAAGACTCTGAAGCTAGGGGTCAGGATGTCAGTCCATTCTTCTTTAAGTCAGAGGTAAAAATAGAAGTTAGTTGTGTCTGTCCAGTTTTTTTTTTTTTTTTAAAGTAAAGAACAGGAGACTCTCATTAGAAACTTTGTAGAAAGAAATTTTGACCTGGCATATTGGCTCGTGCCTATAAATCCTAATTACTGAAGAGGATGCTTTTTCAAGGACACTCTAGGTCAATTAATAAATCTCTGTCTCAAAACAAAGTTTTAGAAACATGCTATAGGGCTGGAGAGATGGCTTAGCAGTTAAGCACCTGCCTGTGAAGCCTAAGGACCCCGGTTCTAGGCTCAATTCTCCAGGACCCATGTTAGCCAGATGCACAAGGGGGCGCACACGTCTGGAGTTCGGTTTGCAGTGGCTGGAGGCCCTGGCATGCCCATTCTCTCTCTCTATCTGCCTCTTTCTCTCTCTCTCTCTCTCTCTCTCTCTCTCTCTCTTGCTCTCAAATAAGTAAAAATAAGCAAATAAAATAAAATAAAATAATAAAAACATGCTATAGATATATCTCAATAATAGTGTGACCCAATCCTCTTTAACCCCTCTCCCCACATACACAAGCTGGTAAATATCTGGGATCTACTCTCTTCTTTCACTAAGGATATTTTGAAAATACTCATCATTGGTACTCATTTTAGGACTAAAATCAGGGACTTGTTAGCCATTGAATATTAGTTTTTGATTTATGTACTTAATGGTCCATTGAGATTCTATGAGGGGAATGTTGTTCTCTGATCGTTCTTCTTATATGAGCATGGGACATGCCTCCTGGGCAGAGTACAAAGCACAGTGACACTGAAGTTGTCACAGCTTTCTCTCTGTGTTCTTTGACTCCCATTTTTTCATGAAAGTTAGGCTTGTATAAACAATCAAAACATGAGGCTATTGAAGGACATCTGAGAAATACAAACAATCCCCAGAAGCACTATTTTGTTTATGTGAAGACAAAAATAAATCTATGCAACCTAAAAAGATCACATCAAAGACTAAACTTCACTATATTGTGCATCAAGGACTGTATAGAGCCAAAATTCCCTCTGAGAAAAAGCCAAGATAGCAATATCCTGTACTAATTTGTATACAGAAGTTTCTTAGCTCCTCCTTCTCTCCACAATTACCCTATCCCAGCTGCCAATTCCTGTAACCCACGATCTTATCCAGAAGTATCTATCTATCTACCATCTATCTATCTATCTATCTATCTATCTATCTATCTATCTATCTATCTATCTATCTATCTATAAAGCATACATTTTGAGAATCATTTGTTTCTAGGTTTGGAAGTGAGGATATATCTGTACTCTACTAACATGGGATTTAAATATAAGTTTAATTTGGGGGGCGGTGATAAGATTTAAACTTGTCTATCACATAATTCACTTCAGGATTTGGAGATCTTACCTGGCCATATAAACAGTGTTTGAATTGTTACTTACTTTGCTTTTCAGCAAATAAAAGAAAAAAGCATCATCAGCAAGATCAGGTTGGGTGAAGCGATTGATAGGTAGACAGTGTTAAATGTATCAACAGTCTTCAATATGTTACTCTCCAATAATGTTGCTTTTTAGGTTAGATCTGCATGGGCACTTAGTAAAGGCACACATATTTCCTTTCAGCTAATATTAAGTGGAAAAAATAAATCTCAAGCACAATTTTCATTTCAGCAAAACATTTCATATATAATCACATTATAGTCTATGAGAAAAAAGAATGTACTAAACAGTCATCAATCAGACAAATCAACAGCTACTTTGAAATTCTCTTGGATAATTTGGCTTTTTTCTTCTGATTTTTGCAGAAGAGGGTGAACAAATAATTTCCTCTTTTGTCTCTTCCACCTGCTGTCCTGCTGTGGGAGTGAGTGAATCCACAGGATTGTCTCATTCACTCTGTGTGGCCTGGGAGGCGGCAATTTTGCTGATTACCCAGTCTGTTGCCTACTGGGACTCTTCCCAAGCTTCCCTGTTTCCTGTCAAGATGACAAGTAGATAACATATATTTGGACCACAAGAAGGACAAAACAATGGAAGTTATAGGATGTATGTTCAAGCTTTTCATATATTTCCACAATGGGCACACTCTTCTCATGCCTATCTTTGATTTTATGTCTGAATTCCATAGATATCCTCTCATGTATGTTTGATTTCTTCCTTCATCTCGCTCTGATCATCAACACCTCTGTCTTCCTCAACTTTTTACCTGCTTAGGATTTGGACTAATGCCAGACTTGCTTAAGCAAAAGAATTTCCATACTGACATCCCTGACCAGGAATGCAGTGAAAGCTTCCAAATTTAGAACACGGGTTTTATTATCTTGTTTAATTTTATGTCTTGTTCTTCCTGCATCATTACTTTACTGTTGGAAGATTAGCTTAATAAAGAAGAAGGAGGAGGAGGAGAAAGAAAAATGGGAGGAATGGCTGCACATGTCGTTAATCCCAGCACTCTGGGAGTCTGAGGTAGGAGGACCACTGTGTGTTCAAAGCTAGCCTGAAACCACCCAGTTCAGCCTGGACAAGACCAAGACACTACCACAAAGATGCAAACAAACAAACAAAAAATACAAAAAGAAGCAACCAACTCCAAACCTTGGTAAATCAAGGACTCAATCACTGAGCGATCAGTAAAGGGACAATCTGTCAGCATAGCAATATAAGGAATGAGTATCTAAGAGAATCTGCCAGATCCTAGTAAATAATACAAAATTATGTGCAAAGGTAGAAAACTAGATTAGGGGCTTAACCCACTATTCAGATGATAGCCATAGCTTAATTTTAATTACTTGTGATAAGTGCATTTTGTTTGATTAGCGTGACTCAGAATGTTCACAATCAGACCAAACAGGTGTTTTAGTGAAAGGAGTGCTTACAGAACAAGGATGGTATTCCCTGGTTGACTGGATGCAATTTTAATGATAAAAATCATCCTCAAGTGTGTGCTAGTTCCTACTACCTCCCCATGACTTATTTATCAACATCACAAAGTACATGAGAGGTTTCCTCTTCACTTTCATTTTTATAGTGAATATTTAAATTAACCAAAATAAAAAATAAAAGTTTTAAGGAAAATCACTTCAGTTAGAAATATAGTAATGTCACAGAAACACATAATAATAATGAATTGCTTTTATTGAATTTATCCCTTCTAATTCCAAATTATAAGGTTTTTGGAGTATCATCACATTCCACAATATTGTTCAATACTCTCCCAAGATACTGCAAGGTATTTAAATTCTAGAAAAAAATTATTTATTGGAAACCAAATGTAAATAGATGCATGTTCAGCATTTGAATGTTGGAGAAAACATCTAAAAAAAAAAAGGCCCATATGTTCTTCTAGAAAAAGCAGCCTTCCTGACAGTGAACTAAGAAATATTCTGGAGGCAAATGGCAAAGTGCCAGTTCTTAAGGGACAGAATTTCTTACTTTGAATAACAGATGAAATAAAGCCTTAAAATTTTCTTGATGATGTAGGTGTCAGTGAATCCTTCAATGCACTGTAATAGAAATCTTTTCTGCTTAAGACTGATGCTGAGAAGAAAGACACAAAAAAATTAAGAATTGGTTTGCCAGGTAGTAGAAAGAATCCTTTGGCCTATTTCTAAAATTCACAAAATTTGGCCAATTAGTAGACTGTTAGAAAATAGGCAACACATGCTTAAAGTGATCTTTTAAGTACTAGAGAGCAGAGCCAACACAAAGCTCTTCAGGAAACTTTTATTTTAAAAGAAAAAAAACCTTTGTAGTAGCGGGAAGATAAAACAGCTTATTTTTAATAGACAACTGCAGATGGGACAATTTTGGCAAGGGTAAACTCACATTTAATTGAAGGATAAGCAATTGGAAGGTAAATATCAAACTTTATTTTTTATTTCTCATTTGATTTTTGTTATTTTTGTTCACTTACCCTGTCTCTAAAAATGGCAAATATTCTGTCATAAAATTATTTGGACTTAATTGACATTCCCCAAGGCAAACAAGCTGGAAATTCTTTGGAAGAAAACACTCTTTGATATCTGGAAGAATCAAATATGATCTGATATTTTGATTTTCTTGGTCATTCTGAAGAGCCTATGACACAAAAATTAAAATATATAAAATGGTAATTTATAAAAAGATAAATAGTTAGTATGGCAGTTGAGTGCCTCAAACATTGATTATGTTATGATAAAATATATTTTGGGTTGAACCATTTATATTGTTTATAGTTTCAAGTCATTTAATTTCTATTATGACATGAAGTTTACTACACGGAAATATAAAGTAATTTCTTAAGCTTTATTTTAAAATGGTTTAATATAAAAAGAAGTAAACAAAAATAAACCTTTCAAAAATTCATTAAACAAATTTTAAAATTCATTATATCAAGTTGGCTGAAATTTAGGGTTACAATTATTTCTTTATAATTTCTTTTTTTTTTTTTTTTGGTTTTTTTAAGGTAGGGTCTCACTATAGCTCAGGCTGACCTGGAATTCACTATGTATTCTCAGGGTAGCCTCGAACTCTCGGTGATCCTCCTACCTTTGCCTCCCGAGTGCTGGGATTAACGGTGTGCACCACCACACCTGGCTAATTTCTTAACATTGTGTTCTCAGTGTATTTATTCATTACCTTTTAGACTAGACTATTAACATGTAGAGCTTATTTAGGTCTGAGTCCATTAGATGATAATATATGAGAATATCATTTCTCTTTGTGGTGGAACTTTAATCATTTCTATTAATTTTGGAGGAAAGACTCAATTTAATACATAATAAAATTTTAAATTTAACATCATCATATCAAGTATTTAATAAAGTAATAATGGTAAAATTTTCTGAAATACAAGTTCCATGTACAACAGATTGATACAGGAAGAAAACCAATGTCTACATTGCTAATTCTAATATACCCGAAATATATTTAAATATGTAGCATACAGCATGGCCCCACTGGGTGATCAGTAACTGTTTTGAATCTCTGAATCATATTTAATTCTTTGTGATTATGTGTAACTAAGTTCAACTTTGAACAGCCAAAGGATATTGTTATAGGTATCCTGCCTATATAATGATTCTCTACAGGTTTAAATGTCTTTCCAGATGTTTCTAAAAAAAGTCAGTAGCGTTTAAGCACTTGCCTGTGAAGCCTAAGGACCCTGGTTCGAGGCTTGATTCCCCAGGACCCATGTTAGCCAGATGCACAAGGGGGTGCACGCATCTGGAGTTCATTTGCAGTGGCTGGAAGCCCTGGTGCGCCCATGCTCGCCCTCTCTCTCTCCCTCCCAATCTCTCTCTTTCTCTCTCTCTCTCTCTCTCTCTCTCTCTCTCTCTCTCTCTTTCTCTCTCTCTGTAGCTCTCAAATAAATAAATAAAAATTAACAATTTTTTTTAAAATATCAGGGCTGGAGATATAGTTGTGCTTAAGGGCACCTTTTTTGTTTGCCATTTGATAATGTTTATTTATTATTAGTAGTTTTGTACTCAGTGAATACAGTCAAGTTGATACTATTGTTAGACTCCTCCTGTCTTTCCCCTTCCACAGGGACCCTTCTTGTTGGGGAATATCAGTCATGCATTTTGGGGTTAGCCATCAGTTATGGGTGGGAGGAAATGTCTCTGTGTATCATGATCCAACGTGTGGCTCTAACATTCTTTCTGCCTCCGCTTCCACAAATTTCCCTGAGTCATGTTGAGTTCATTTTAGGTTTGCTTCAGTGATGAGGTCTTGGGATCCTCTGTGTCTCTGGATCTCTGGTTTGGTAGACGTTGATTGTTCTCTGTGTCTATGTCCTTCACCCTTTTGATGGTACCAGGTTCATGCAGAAAATAGCTCCCTTGCTTGTTTCCCTAATTATTCTTAGTTTCAGCTGGGGCCCTTTTGAGGTATGATGGGGTGGTTCTTTCCTTAGGACCTGCATGTGTTTGAAAAAGAGAAGCACATTCTCCAAGGGGGAGTAAAGTTAGCACTAGATAAACGGGATAACCTTTGTTTATTTAGAGAGAATTTAATAGGTGTAGGCCCTCTTCTAGCCCATGGTTGGTAGAAGCTTGATAATGGAGAGCAAGCTCATGTTTGGATCTGGTTCTGACTTGTTTCCCAGCTCCAGCTACGGGTTCCGTTCCACTGAGCAGATCAGTTAGCCAGATTAAGAGCAGTTGGTTTCCCACCCTGGCTGTGTATTACTATTGCACTTGCATGAACATCATATCAAGTTGTTTGCTGCTAAGTCGGTTAGACCATGATTTTGGTCATTTTCCCCCAGTCGGTCATGTAGCACCTTCTGGCACTAGATGTGCTAACTGTCTGGGGACTGACTCTCTTCCAGCTTCCAGCCATGTCACTCCTTGTTATGTGCCAACAGCATATGGTGTCTTCAGCAGTAAGAGTCTTACCACTAACTTTTGGTGGGTCATCAAGTACTCTGACAGAAATCTGTCATTCTTTTCAGAAACCTTGTAGGTTTCTCTGATCAAGAGCTCATTATGGATGATAGCCACCTGCTGGTACTGGGAGTTACAGGTCAGCATCCAAGAAGAGAGGGAAGAAAAAGAAAAGTATTATAAAAGAGGTAGAGAGGTGAGAGAGAAAAGGGAGAGAGAGAAAAAATAAAAAAAACAGAAACAGGAGAAGATTAAGGTCAGTCTTCATCATACCCTTTCCAAGGCCTTGTGACTCAGGTGTTTCCTCTAAGGGCCTAGTGAAGGTTCAAACATTTGGTGTGTTTTTTAGGATGTAGAATTTTATGGTACCATTGCTGTTTGGGTCCAGATTTGTGTCCCCCACTTCCTCCCTTACCCTCCCCTTCCTCCCCACCCACCCTATTGTCCAGTCCTTGAGAGGTTTGCTAGGTATGTCATCTCTTAAAAAATAACAAATGCATTTTTTATATATAAAATAACTTACATGCTATCTCAACACATAAGCTGCCTCAGACCATAGTATCATTCCTTTGTATGTCCAAACCCATCAGACATGCCAGATAAAGCTCTGTATTTTCCATTAACATAGATAAAAACACATTTGAGAAGTGTCTTTTAGACTTAGTCCCTACTGAATCAAAATCATTGCTTGAATTTTACTGGAATACATCTACATTCCTTTCTTGAACTCATAGACTAATATAAACTGTACAAAATATTTTTTACATAAAGAATTAAGTTTGATCAAATGTTCTTTTTTCAAGAAAAATTGGTACCGATCATTGGTATAGAACAAATATTGGTAACAATTACTGAAAGAGGCCTCAGAGTTCAACCATAAATCTCACTTATCTACCTGGATTCTGAATTTTTAGTACCTTACATGGTAAAACACTACTGCTAGTTTTTCTAAAAGAAGATGTTGCCAGATCATGTGTGTGTGTGTGTGTGTGTGTGTGTGTGTGTGTGTGTGTATTCATTTAGCAAGAGACATCACTCAAAGGCAACAGTCAAATCATACAAAACCTACAAAGTCCAGCAATGGAAGTACAATGACCCTGTTCCTGATAGATCAAATACTGGTGAATCTTCTGTTCTCTATATAATTTTTCATTGCTTTTGCTATGTTTACCTAAGGCAAATCCTAGTTTTGAGGGACCCTGGATAAAAGTTTTCATGCTTTCTATACAAAAAATTATTTAAAATGTATTAAGAAGCTTATGGACCCACATTAGGTAGAGATACGGACTTATAATAATAGATAGAGAAGAAGTAATGATGTGCTTATTTGTTGTCTAATTTAGTGCACTGACGATTCTTTCTGGCACCATGTATCATCTCATGATATTGATATTCAGTATTTGTGTGTGTCTGTTATTTGTTGCATAATATAAGTGCTCATCAGGAATTTCATACCACACACCATGAGAAATGCCACCATCCCATTACTGACCACAATGTCATGTTTCCTGATAACAGATTTTTATGAAACAATAAGGCCTCTGTAGTTCCATAACACTGTCTGTTTGGTGACAGATTTACTCATGATGTGGGGATCTTCCAAGGATTATCACTATATTTCCTTAACAATAACTTTAAAAAGTGAGTTTTACACAGCACATATAAAAACTGTAAGTTTTGATTAGATGCAACTCTATTTCATGTATATTAAGTGTCATGTCATATGTCAGCCTATGTGGTTGTTTCTCATGTAAGGGTATGTAAATGGCATGTGATTCAGACAGTTTGAAAGGATAGCTTAGCAACCTAGGAACTCCACACTACATGGAGCTACATACACACATACACACCCTCTCCAAACCAAAGAACTTTCAACTCATCCTAGCAGCTCCCTATTACAATTAGTTGTGGCCTAACAAATTCCAGAAAACACTCTGGCACTGTATCCCAGACCAGTTTTAGGTGTATGCACATTAAGGAAAACTGTGTTCCAAGAATGAACATATAGGAAAATTCCCTAGTTGCCATCATATCTGTGTGCATAATTAGGTGTATATGTGTATGCATAAATTCAGATATATCACAGGAAAGAGCATAGTGAATAAAGGCTTACATGAACAAATCTTGTTAATCAAAATAAAACAAACAAACAAAAAAGAAACCACAAAACACCCATGTCTAACCCCTAGAAAAAGTTCTTATCCTCCTGGACCCATTAAAGGAAGCCCCAAGAAGTAAACTCAGCCCCCTTGAGCAATCTCACTTGAGCTCACTGCTACTCTTGCCATGTATTTACCCTGGACTTTTGCTTTTGGATGAAATCATTTACTATTGTGCTAAAAGAGAGAGAGAGAGAGAGAGAGAGAGAGAGAGAGAGAAAATGTGATTCCTTTTTGTCTTATTAATTTTATCACGCAGAAAAAAAATCTTTAGCTGAAATCATTACATTCCTATACTTTAGTGCTTTTCAAGTTTTTCTACACCTCTTTAAGAAAGCATGGCGATGGCTTGATGAGCTCAGCAAAAATAGTGGCAGAGTTCAAAAGAGGAATCCTTTGATCAACATAGACCAAAGACCAACCCTAGAAATTATGTGTCATGCTAACTGAAAGCAAGACAGGACTTCCATGAAAAGTACTGACCAGAGTCATAGAACGATGGCTTGAAATCTCCGAGTAGATGAGCATGCTGACCCACCTTATATTAAGTCTACTCAGCTGTAGTTAAAAGCCTAACAAAAGGGAAGAATGACTGCCCTTAGGGACTCTACAGTACCACACAAGATAAAGAATGTGCTCTGACACCCCTTCCAATACCTGACATTATAGACGGGAGGAAGCAGTAGGTCTTGACATAAAGATGAGAAAGGACTATTTGCTCCTCATGCATGGCTGAAGTGGAAGGATTCAAGATGGATTATCGGTAGCTTTGGCCTTAATTCATCTGAATTAAATGGGGTTCATTTAAAAATTCACCAAAAGATTCACCGGAAAAAAAGAATATATCATCAATGGCATGGTAGCCTAATGTCCAAGGTAATAAGACTGTGTGAAAAAATGCTGTGATCTGGGCTCAGGCTGCCTGATCTTAATGGCAGTGGCCCTCACCCACCAGGACTTTGGCACTTGAGGAGAAAACATTACAAAGCACAGTGCTCCTAAGATGCAGGCCAGAAGCACTGATTTTGATTGCTGATACTCTCTTTTTCCTCTTAAGTTTCTGAGACAGCCCTTAGATACAAATTCAGTCTTCCGTTTAGTAATGAAACATGTCCCTTTTCATATTGTGAGTAATTGTGTTTTGAATGCTTTCTAGAGAGTGGGATACAAATGGCACTGAAGCAACCTCCCAGGACAGAATTGTCCTTATGTTCCTGGCACGCTTTGTGAAAATAAGCCAAAAGATTATCCCATAGAAGTAATTCTCAGTTGATCACAGCTATGTACCAAATTGGGCTAACAAGCAAACTGTAGCAACAAAGAAGAAAGATCAGGAATCATGAATACTAGAAAACTAATCGTTGCTGGAAATAATTCATGTCAGCATCAGTCATTCTTTATGATGATTGCAACCTGAGAAAAATTATACCATGTCCAACTATTTTATCATTGAAAAATGCTGGGCATATTTTTAATTCTCAGTCTTAATAATTAAATTGAGCCCACTGTCTTGTTTCTCTTCCTTTTGACTTGGCTAAGTAGGGGTGGTACATTGAGAAAAATCAGCCTGGGCTCAACTGGAACTCACTATGAGGCCCAGACTGGAACACTTACAGTGATCCTCCTGTCCCAAGCTCCTGACTGCTAGGATTATAAACTGTGTACCACATCGAGCACTCCTGTTTATGATTTTGGGATCAAAGATATGCATATCCTCATTTCATCTTTTTTTTTTTTTTTTTTTTTTGGTGTTCCGAGGTAGGGTCTCACTCTGGTCCAGGCTGACCTGGAATTAACTCTATCATCTCAGGGTGGCCTTGAACTCATGGCAATCCTCCTACCTCTGCCTCCCGAGTGCTGGGATTAAAGGTATGCGCCACCATGCCCAGCTTCCTCTTTTCATCTTTTTACCAGCTAAATTTAAATTTTTATTTTATAAAATTTCATATATTTTTCCATGATCAGTATCATCTTGCTAGTTATATTATTTAGATCTGGAGTAGCACTTTTATTCATAGCTCACACCATAGAGATTCCCATGTTCTTGTGTATAAATGTACAAAAGCATGCTTCACACATTTTCCGTTTTCTGGAACTCATACGTGACTATCTCAACCTCAAAAAAATTATATTCCTTATGCTAATGACCATATCTTTCACGAAACATGTAGCAATTACATAAAGAGAGTTGAAAAAAGCTTCCTACATTATTTAAATGTATTTAAAATGTTAATTGAAAATATTTAAATTTTAATAATTTAAAATATTTGAAATATTAATCCCATGATTTGAAATCATTTGAAAATCTTTTAGCTTCATTCATATATAAATAATTTTTAAAGATTTGTGTCAACAATAACTAAGTGATATCACATATAAACATTATGATAATAAATGAAACAGATTAAAAAATTAAACAATGAATCTTTTCTGCATGATGTATAAGCACCTATGTATCTACTTGCAATATTTCCTACAAATAAACAAAGCCATCACCACTAACAACCCCAATTACTACCTCTGCAACCAAACATGCTACATTTTTACTTCCTTAGAGTTGTAGCCACTCATCATTCATGTTTTTATCCTCGAATAAATAGACTACACTATTGCGTAATAAGTGTTTGGAGGGGAAAGGAATGAAAAACTACCCACTGATTTGTTTTCTGATGCAGAGACAGTTATGTCTGACTCAGCATATAAAAGCTAATATAATTTCTACTGTTTCTCAAATTTTACCGTTTTTAGAGGCAGTAACATTATGAAACATAATATACAGAAATTTTACTCCATGGTTATGGGCTTCACAACTTACTTTAACCAATTTTCTCAGGGGCAACTTAGCAAGAGGAAATGGGTGGCTCTTCTTTTAGTCATCTCTGTGAAAAAAACAATAAAACATTAATTAAATTAATAAAAACAATTATGTGCCCTCATCATTTATGAAAATATCATATTAAGCCAAAAAAGGAACAGAAAACTTTACTTTGTAGAATGTTTGCAAGATACAGATATGGTCCACTGGAAAATAAGTGGGCATGAGAGAGAGAAAAATGAAAAAAAGATGCAAACTTTACAGCCTGGGTCAAATCCTAAGATATGGGAAATTTCCCTAACATCATCAATAATAGATGCTCAGAAAATGGCCCTAAGTACTTCAAGTAATGATATATTATCATGATTTTTTAAAAATTACAGTATCTTTTAAAATATTAACATGCATATTTTCTTTATATCTGAGCCACATAAGCCTGTAGAACTTAGAATTCCAAACCTCAATTGTTCTGATTATACTAAAAGACTCATTAATATTTTTAAAAATTACTTAGTTCTTTTTTCTAGCTCAAAATAAGATAATCTTCCATACCTTAGCCATCAGATAGATTCTGGAAGATAATTATTTTGCATGCTCAGTTCAGCTTCTCAGCTCAAAAACAGGAGATTACTACAGGTTTCAGGGCAGAAGAGAGTCAAAATACATAAACTTTATTGTTATTGTTGCCCATTTGACAAGACAGTGTCCCAAATGAATGGGCATTGGCCATTCAAATGGAAAACAAAAAGACTGTTCATCAGCTGGTTAACTGCACTCAAATATGAAATAAGATTCCCAGCAGTGAATGCGCCTCACACTTCTATGTCAGAACTAAATTATAAGAGATCTGTGAATATAATAGCATCCAAATGTTTATCGCAATGAAGACACATCTGCCACAGGTGACTGCTGACCTTTCAACTCTCATCTGCATCCGAAAGGTTGGTGTAGTCACAGGACAGGAGGAGGATGACAGATTTCCTGCCACTGTCATCTTCCTTGTGTTTATTTGGCTTGATTCTGCAGTGAGGAAGTATCAATGTCAGGCCAGAACAATGAAAATATCTGGTAAGTGCTTTATTTCCCATCAAATTTACTGGATTCAGTTTTTATTGTCATTTGTCAGTACTGAATTATTTGGTTAGTAACATTTACTTTTCAAATGTAGCAGCCAGAGGAATTTATTCATCGTGTAATTACAAAGATAATATAAATATGTAACTTAGCCTATTTGATAGCTGATAGTTTGCTGGAGAATAATCAGCAATGCTTATTGTACTAAAAGAAGACATGTTCAAGTATAAGACTTCAATTATCTTCTGGGGAGTTGTGGGCAAGTTGATCAGAAAATGGAGAATAAAGAAAGACAAAATAGCTCTCAGATGGTTAGCTCATATAGTGCTGGAAAGTGTGTGTAAGCTGCAGGGAGAAACAGCCAACAATGTTGTGAGCAAGCAGGGGACTCTGTTATATAAAAGCAACCAGACTAACAAGTTGTACACACCTGTGCAATAGTGGCACAGCCCAGGTAGGTAACCAACGGCTCTCTTGTTGGTTAACAGATCTGCTCAGTGGAAAGGAACCCATGTCCTGAACTGGGAACAAAGTCAGAATCCTATGGAGACCAAGATTATGGACTCCAATTACAAGTCCCCACTAGTCTTTGGACAAAAGTGGGGTTACACCCATCAAAATGTTTCTAAATTAACGATGCTTACCCCCTTTAGCCTATGCTGAGCTCACTTACCATTGGAGAATCTGTTTTTTCTTTTTCAGAAAGCAGCAATCACTGAATACAACAAAGTCTGTCAACAAGACAAGAACAGAGAGCTGACTCCCTGTCGGCGGATGAACCACACCTAGCACAGCAGCCAGGGCCCAGGTGAAACCACAGGGGACAGGTGAGATTGGAAAGAGTGCTGCTTCCGTGGCAAGAGTGACAACCTATACCAAAGTGGTGGAAACAGACACTGCGCATACTTAAAATGCCTCAAGGCAGAAATTCAGAAGCTGCTGAGAGCTCAACACTGATGTGGACTTAAGGCACACACCAAAGCATGGGGGATTTTGCAGCAGAGGGGGCAGAAAGAATGTGAAAGCAACAATACGGAGGGAATATCCAGAGGCATTGCTTCCTCCACAATGAGTGACTGCTGCTCTTACAACTCATAACCCACAACTACTTGATGAATAACAGCAATCCTACTAATGGGGTCCCCAGTGGAATGGGGGCAGGTAGAAGGGAAATGAGGATAACAACACATGATGTAATCATACAAATTTTCTAATGAATAGAAAAGACAAAAGTAGATCTCCATTCTATACCAATGGATGATCCTTGATCTCAAATAAACTACTATTAAAAAAGAACTACAAACTTCCAAATATCTTTAATCATCTGCTGCAACAGTGGCATTCGACTGTGCATCCTCTTTTAGAGTGAAGAATTACCAGCTTCTACATAGTCTCCATACATAAGTGTGGTGGTTTGATTCAGGTGGCCCCATAAACTTAGGTATTCTGAATGCTAAGGTTCCCAGCTGATGGAGACTTGGGAATTAACGCCTCCAGTGTATTGTTGCGGGTGGGCTTATGGGTGTTATAGCCAGTTTTCCCCTTGCCAGAGTTTGGCACATTCTCCTATTGCTGTTGTTCACCTGGAATTGGACAAGAGTGACATCCATCCTCTGTTCACACCATCATTTTTCTTGCCATCATCTTCCCTGCCATCCTGCCATCACCTCGAGTCTGTAAGCCGGAATAAACCAGTTATTTTTTTCCCCCCCACAAGTTGCTCTTGGTCCAGTGATTTCTGCCAGCAAAGTGAATCTGACTCCAACAACAAGGGACTCGGAACCTATATCTGAAGGCAGTCTTCTAGAATGAGTACTGTTTTTCTGGTTTTGAATTTAGGTAAATATTGAAAAGGTAACTGCATTCAAGGACAAGTTGTAGCTCAGTCATACAATTTCAATAAATATTAATATTTTCTCTTTCTCCTTTCATTTTTCCTTCAGTTAACACTTGATCTTTATCTTGCCTAAAACATCAGTGAGTCCTTTTAACATATGAAACATTGCAAAAGCTAATACCACTATTTTAGGACATAACAAAATTCTCTCTGCCTCTCTCTCGCGCTATCTCTGTCTGTCTTTCCCTCTCTTCCTTCATGTTCACAACCTAGAATGACATGGGAGTGGAAGAATTCTTTTTGTGGCTCATTTCTAAAGATTTTATCTATGGCTTAAATTTGTCATTTAGGTCCTTCCATCTAAGACAGAGGGAAAGACTTAAGTGGCCCAAGAATAGTCATCACCATGGTGATTCTCTTCGTGTTCCACTTTAGCTACCACGAGGTTACTGTGTCTCTTACGTCCTAAACCCTGTCTGTCCTGAATATCCCTAGATCACGATATTAAGCTGTGTTTATAAGCTCATTAATGCTATGTGTTCCCAACTCTTCCCTGATATTGTCTCAGGAAGTTCCATTTCCCTTTTGTTAGCTAGAGCTGCATTCGACCACTAATAAGCAGAGATTACACATGGCTGATATAGAAATAATAAAATTGTAAAATAAATATAGGATAGCATCCAACATGGTATATATGATATTAACCCAGGCATGATGGCACAAGCCTTTAATCTCAGCACTTGGGAGGGTGAGGTAGAAGGATCACTGTGAGTTCAAAGCCAACCTGGTACTCCTAAGTTCCACGTCTGCCTGGGCTAGAGTGAAACCCTTCCTCAAAAGAATAAAACAAGAGAGCATATGTGATATTAGAAAAGAAACATACCACAAAATTACAAAATATTTAAAGAAGTGGGAAATGATGGTGATTAGAGCTAATAAAGGACGGATGGATACTGGAGATTAGGGAGGAGAAGAACAGGGTTTTTTTTTTTTTAACCTTTCTTACAAGGTTTTTTTTTGTTTATTTACTTATTTATTTAAGAAACAGGCAGATAGAGAGGGAGAATGGGCATGCCAGGGCCTCCAGATGCTGCAAATGAAGTCCAGAAGCATGCACCACCTTGTGCATCAGGCTTATGTGGGGACTGGGGAATAACAACCCCAGAACCTGGATTCTTAGGCTTCATAGGCTAGCATCTTAACTGCTAATCCATCTCTCCAGCTCAAGAGCAGGGTTTTAACAGAAACCATAGGATGGGAAAAGAATACTCTAGGCTGAGAAAAGGGACAAAGTACTCAGGTAATAATGAACATGTGGACTTAATTGGAATGTTCTTGAAATAGCCATTTGCTTAATATCTTCTTATAGGCACTGTGAGAATATAGAGGCCAGTATGATCAGGTACCTTGCCTTAAAACAACAAAGCCTCTTCAAGTGTAGAGCAATGCGCTTAAAAGTGTGTTAACAAGGGACTGGAGAGATATCTTAGTGGTTAAGGTACTTCCCTGCAAAGTCTAACGGACCAGGCTTGATTCCCTAGTACCCATGTAAAGCCTGATGCACACAGTGGCACATGTGTCTGAAGTTCTTTTGCAGTGGCTAGAGACCCTGGCATACACATCTTTCCCTCTCTGTCTCTCTCTCTCTCTCTCTCTTTCTCTCTCTGTCTGTCTCTCTCTTTCCTCTCTGCTTGCAAATAAAACAAATAAAATAAAATAAATTAAATAGTTTTTTTTTTAAAGAATGTATTTACAAAAGATTTGTGACCACTACTCCAAATCTGTTCTGTGAAGAAAAAGTACCTTCTCTAAAGAAAATTTTTGTGTCACTACTGTATTATATACAGGTAGAAAAGACAAAATAATGTTAGATTTAAATATGTGCATTTAGAATTGTAATGAGCAGATGTTGAAACCTTCAAGGGTAGCACTCCATGAAAGTTGTGAGAATGTCTAGCTTCAATTGATTCTTACTTTAACACTTTGAGTAAGTGTAAAAGTATTCATTTTGAAAATATATAACCTATATCTAAAGGGAAAGTTAATTTACAATTATAATTTCATTACCTATTTCTCAATTTTGTTACCCATGTCAGTTTTTTTCCCTCAGATTGTAGCCAAAGACTTTTTTATTATTTTGTGGTGTTATTATTTATCAAGACATGAGTAAAGCAAGTATTATTTCTATAGGGAATTTTAAAATATTTTATTTTTATTTATTTGAGAGAAAGAAAGATATTGGCAGAGAGAGGTTGAGAGAGAAGGTGGGGGGGAGAGAATGGGCATTCCAGAGCTTCCAGCTTCTGCAAACAAACTCTAGACCTCCTGTCCATAGCCACATATACCAAGCTATCTGGCCCCCTTCCTTCAGGGTCTTTCCTGTCTTTTCCTCCCATCTCACTGTAGGTCCTCTGGGATTAATGATACAGTACCATGTCTAGCTTTACATCACTTATGTTGACCAAATCTCAAGTCACTGAATTTATGCCTTAAACATTTCACCAGCTGAGGTACCTCTCTTGTTTAACCATCTTATCAGTATGAAGTGTGGAATTCCATATAGACTGTGCAAGAATGGACCATGGCAACTGTTCCATTTCACTTAGTGTAGAACATATCTCAAGGATTCTTGTATCTTCATGGTTGGGATTGGGCAATGATGGCTTTCTGACTATAACATTATTTTTATTTAATCAGCCTGTATAGTTCACTTTTAAACTGATTCCATTTTAATTATCTGATTTATGTGATTATTTATTTTGTATTAATTCCAAGAAGTTTAGTGGCTAGAATATACAGGTTTGCAAAGTTTTGGATCTGTCACTTTTGGAGAGATCATTTAGGTGTTGTATGAGTATCTGATCTGAATTTTCATTTTCAGTCAGAAACTGATAAAATGAAATATGAGCAATATGATAAGACTTACATTGTGATGTTTACAAATCTGTCTTTCGATCTTGCAATACTTTTTATAAGACAAAACCCTTCTTTTGTGAAATTTAAATGTCAAAAGAGAAGCGCAGACTTTCCTAAATTAGTGTCACAGTTTCACATTCTACTCTGAGGTTCTTCATTCAGTATCTATTTATACCTATCTGTCTCTCATCCATCCATCTATCTATCTATCTATCTATCTATCTATCTATCTATCTATCTATCTATCATCTATCTTCTATCTATTATATATCTATCATGTGATATCATTTTTATCTATCTAATCTATCAACTCACTCTATATATCTCTATCTACTCTAGCAGCTATGTATATTTCTCTCTCCTTACTCTATCATCTACCTGCTTTCATCCACTCTGTCACCACCTTCCACTTCTTTCCTTTGATGTAGACTGTTAGTGCCACTTAAGTGGTGCTTCCTGTCTGGCTTTCGGGCTCACGGTCATAATTTTCTCTACTTCTCAGCCCTAGCACGGCGGAGCTATAACCTACAGGACAAATATTGGCTAAAAACCCACTTGCTAATACATTTTGGCTTAATTGCTTTCAGAAGGAAAGCATTTATAAACTACTGTTAAAGGATAAAAATGGGCTATTTCACCCCTTTTCTTGAATTCCTGATTCTTTCTCACTATAGAAATATATTACAGGTCTTTGTAGATATAACTAGCTCATAAGATAAACATTTTACTCAGAAAATACATAACCCTATCTGCCATCCGTGATGATAGTGATCTACTTACATTTCTGTATTCTTAAAACCTTGAGGTTTCCTTTGAACCCTCACCAGGAGTTTTCAAAATATGACTGACCCATAGGTCATTATTTTTCAAAATAATTGGAATTCTCTCAACTGTATAGTGGGTTTCTTATTAAATATAAATGAAATGCAGAATTACATACTTTTATTTTCTGAAGTCTCTCATATGAAACAGTTACTATTCCCAACTTATGCCTTCCCTTCTGTTTCTCTAACACACACACATACACACTACATACACATACGTTCCACCAATAGTCCTTTACTTTAAAGTCATAATTTATTCTATCATGAGTAAAAATTATCATGCAGCTACTCAGTAGTAAACTATAGTTTTTGGTCAGTTGATACTCCACAACAACAGAAAATAATTCTTTAAAAGTGTATTGATTTCATTTCATTTTTTAAAAGTTGAAACTTGGCCTATTTTCTCTTAAACTGAGTATCTTGCTCATACCAAAGCATTTTAATATGCATGCCTTCTAATAATCAAAAATAGTACCAAATTCAATTACACTTTCAAATAACTCTCAGTGACTTCCAAGTTTAATGCCTGCAAGCCTGACAATATCAACTATGTGTCAAAAAGTTATAATTATTATTTTCCTTAGAAATGTTTGCTGGAATCATCATCACCAAAGCCAAAAAATAAAACAAATTTTTAAAAATTAATAAAAATGCATCTCTAGGTTTTAGATATGATCATTTGTACATGGGCTTCTAAATTAGACAATCAAGTATTGCCATTACATTCTATTTCAACTGCTAAATGAAGAAAAACAAAAAAAGAAAAAGAAAGGGGGACGCCAGCTATTTTATTTACTTTTTAATACAAAAGTCTATGTGGTGTACAATGAGGAACATTCTA
This sequence comes from Jaculus jaculus, assembly GCF_020740685.1. NCBI lineage: Eukaryota > Metazoa > Chordata > Mammalia > Rodentia > Dipodidae > Jaculus > Jaculus jaculus. The sequence continues at coordinate 71,802,461 of NC_059115.1, read as the reverse complement.
ATATAATCAGTATGTCAAATTATTTACAAAGTATTTTCTGGAAGTCTGAGCTGTCTGTGTAAAATAAAATTCCCTAACAAGTACTTTCTAATTTCTAAGCTATAAGAGAACCCACATTTTGTCACTGTTTAATAATAAAATAGCATTCTTTCAAGGTTGAAAGATTTAAAGAAATAGTTGTTCATCATAACAGGGAAAGTGAAAAAATGTGATGAAGAAATCAACCTCTTTCTGTCTTTCTTCTTTCATTTCAGTTATGTTTTTCTGTATTCTTTCTCCATCTCTCTCTAAGGATGTAAAATGTTTACTAGGAAACACGTATACTGAGGTAGGAAGAGCAAAGCCCCAGCCTCATATTTCCCTGTATGTCTTTGCCATGAATAGCTTAGGATCTTTACACTGGGCTATTCACTGCCCAGTTGCACTTGGCATTGGCAGCTTGGCCACAGTGACCCATCTTTGTTCCAACTGTGGCAAGACGTAGAAACTTAGGGCTGTTAGTAGTGGCTTCTCTTATCCAGCCCAATGGAACTGAGAATAGAATCTCTCCTTCCACTACAGATGGTCAACAGATGAGAGTGCCAGGAATCTGAGAAGAGGCCAAACTTATTTCAATTACAAATTACTCTATCACTGGAAATTTGTTATCTCTCAATACCTATAGTCCATGCAATGGATAGCAACATGCATTACAGAAATAACCATAAAAATATTTCCTGTTTTGACACTTTCCACCTTTCTCTGGGAAACCTGTGTGTTTGCATGGATTTATAGCTGCAAGAGCCTGAAGTCAAGTTTTCAGTTCTAGCAAATATGATGTAGAGGCAATTTGAAAATAAACCGATCAGACACTGAAACAACAAAGACAGGAGGATTAAGGCAGTCTGCAAAGATGAAAGTATAAAGAGATCTTGGGGAAAATAGCCTTAGAGGAGCCTTTTTAAAAAATCAAACAGAAAACTCTCATCATTTGCTTCGTCTTAAAAAAAAATCAGCAACATGTGAAAGGAGTTTTACATATCAAGTTCTAGCTCCAATTCAAAGAAAAAAGTTTAAAAAAAAAAAACAGAAATTGGGAGATGTGCAGGTTCCTAAAACTTTGGAAATTGTATCCAAAATTATTTAGCATTGTTGTCAATATATAATAGAACCTTTAAATTTGGGAGAACTATTTCCAGAAAACAAAACAAACAGCAGCAACAACAACAACAACAAAAAACATAACTGGGAGTTGGGTTGGAATCCATGTGCCCATACAGAAATATTTAGCTGTTTCTCCTTCAGTGAACTTGTCTGCCTTCATAGAGAATCATGACGTATTTCCTTGTTATGTATACACCTTTTTTGTTCAACAATGCCAAAAAGTGATAACTTGGTGGTTGCAAATTATACTGACAGTCACCTGTCATTCATTGTCTTTTATTAACTGACAAGTTCAGGCATTCAGGCATGGATTTATGCCCCCCCTTCACTTTATTTGTAAAGGGGCTAGGGAATAGAGGGGGGATATCAGAGGACTTGGTCCTGAATAGACTTTTGTTTTGCTCTTTTACCTCTTGACTGTGTCAAATGCAGTGTTTCTCTCATGCAGTTTCTCTCTTTAAAGAGCCTTGGCTGGGCTAGCTAGTTAGTATTCAGAGGCAAGGCAAAGAGGATAAAATTCTGCTCTCTGCTTGCTGAGACTGCAAATAAGCAATTAGACTAAAAGCAATGTATTGGAGAAAGAAGGCCATTGCAGACATTATTGTTGACTAGAACCTGCCAATATAACTTTAAAATTGTAAAAACTTCATAGCAGAGAGAAATAGTCACTTAGAGGCATGTAAGTTGGTTAAGACACTAAAGTCAGTATTTGCTACAGACATTTTTGCTGTGTAATGTACTCTGTGAACTGTAAGATTTTCCATTTAATCTTGTTTACTTATTGTAATGAGAAACAAATGGGCAAAATTAGCAATGGTGATAGAAAATCCAACCTTTTATTGTATTGCATGTCATGAAAACATTTTCTAGAATGGCATGTTACTCTCATTTTCATTTGAGCTCACTTTAAAAGATTATAATGGAGGGCTGAAGGTTACAAACTGTTTTATGTCTGACCAAGCAGTCTCATGCAGCTCAGCATCATGGTTATATGAGGGATTTAAAACAACACATAGCAGATATTTTCTGCCTATCAATGGTGGTAGACAAACTAGCTTCTATGATTGATGCCCCTCCTCCTTTCCTTAACATAGAGATTTTATACTGGGCTTGAGCAATTGATGGACTTCTCTTCCAATCTTCAAGTGCATTTTCTCTGTTAGTAAATTAGGAATTCCCTGATTTCAGTTTGTGGTGGATCAGTCTGCAGCCAGTACTGAAGATTTCTCAATCTATGTGAGACAGCAAGTAGATGTCTTTGATTTGGTATCCATTCCTTTTTTTCTTCCCACCCGGATCCTTCCAAACCATATTTCCTAAAAGTTGAGAAATGCTAGCCTGATAGATTTATTTTTGTATATTCTAAGCCAGGAAAAAGAAAGGAATCTGGATTATTGACATTCTTTTACCGGAACTACAGTAGACTAGAGTTAGCAGAAAAAACTGCTAATCATCACAGTTTTCGTGTTGGAAGCAATTTGCCTATAATTAGTAAGTTGATAAATACCAACAAAATGGGTGCTAAAACGAACAACTCTTGCACTGAGAGACATTTGACTCTACATTACACTTCACATTTTTATATATGCAGCATTACATTTTGTTATAAAGAACGATAACTTCAGTGGCAGCTGAGACACTAATCTGTCTTCTGAAGGAAAGAAGACATACATCTTAATAAAACCACTGCTTTTATAAAACATATCTGGTCTTGCAATGTAAGAAGAAGAAAATGGCTCCTTTTTATTAAAATAGTAGCAGAAGATGGAAGATTTGTTTTGCTAAATGATAAAATGCTGTACCATGTGCATTAAATGGCACCAATGTCTTCTTCGTGGATGATATAAAATTCACATTTGCTTGTAGGTATTTGTGATATGAATTTCATATAAAATGGCTGTTCTAATAAATGTCTCATCTTCATAGAAAATCAAACCATGACCACTTCATTGGTGTATATTAATTTTTTTTAAAAAAATAGGAGGGTTCATTATGACATTTCCTTGCTTGCATAGCCATGATGTTTTGTTCATGTCAAATGAGTGGGAATGGGGGACTAAAAAGTGAGGCACATGCTTAATTCAAATGAATAGATAAGGCCAATTTTATGTTTGAAAAACATGTTGATAGATCTGGAATGTTTCAATAAACACTTGTTTTATAAATATCTAAATCACAGTAGCTTCATTATGTACAATAAGCAAAGAAATGTAATGCTTTATCAGTGGAATACTAGAATTCTGAATATTTCTTATTCATCAGATAGAATAATATTATAATAAATTCAATGTATCTGTTCAATAGAACAAAAGAGGTAGTCCTCAGAAAGTATGAGATTACAGGCAAAGAAATTTCTTTATGGGAATATGGTGGGAAAATGTTACATGTATCCTGTACTTTTTCAAAAAGTATTTGATGTTTACAGACATAATTTTAGGGACATTTTCTCTACAGTCGTTTTGTAAGTACATTGATTCACACATGTAGGCATCAGAGAACTTAACATTCCATGCATTTTACAGATCATGTGGTAAACAGGTTGTTTGCTTCTTATCGTGGATTTTTGCATATCACTTTGCTATATTTTAACAAATTTGAGTATTTTGGGTTGCTTTTGAACAGTGGACACTCTAATGCTAAGCACTAAATATAATAATTACAAATGATCCCAGCAAAGATAAATCAAAGTTTTTCTTCTCTTGTTCAGAACATTCTAGTGAAAGTGGGTGGTAAAATATTCAAGTCATTTCAAAGTCATGCAAACTATCCCAAACATGTCAGGGGAGGAAGGGGCTACAATTTTTTATTGCTTTTAATAATTCAACATAAAAGAGAACATTTTGAAAGACCAAGTCATTTTGTTTTCATTTACATTTTTATCGGTAAGTTAATGCTATAGCATTTGCTTATTTAAGATATTTTAATTGCAATCCATCATGTATTTATTGTTATGAAATCAAAAATGCAGAATCTTTGATGAAGCATATATTGTAGGCATTTGTGAAATCTCTTTGGATCCCATTTATGGTTTTTTATTCATCCTGTTTAAAACTGACTTCTATATATATATGGCATGAATGTCTTTAATGAAATTCATTCATAAGATGGGTTTAAATTTCATTTTATTGGTTTTTAAATTATGCATCACATAGCATTCTATCATAAAGTAAATATCTTAACATTTAACTTTGTTTCAACCCTTTCTTTTTCCTAATTTTAAAGATCAAGAACAGTACATTTTAGGAGAATTTTGCATCAAGGAATTAAGCTATATATTTTGATTTTGTTCGATTTTGCTACCAATTTTGTCAACATTAGTTAATTTATCATAGGTTTTCTATTAATCTACATATGATTCCATTTGAGATAACAGTTGTATTCAAATGCCATATAACTTAGTAGAATATTTCTTTCTTTCTAAAACAAAGTTACAAATAGAAAGCTTCAAAAGTCTTTGTGCTTGGTTTATTCCCACCACTACCTCCCCCCTACCTTTTTGCCCTCCAAACACAATGCTGAAACTGCATGAAGTAAAAACAACATTAGTGTAATAAGCCCAATCCAAAATATATTCATATATTAAATTGCTTTTAAGACTACTGAACTAAGCACCTCTGTGAGATGTGATAAGTAAAATCTGAGAAAAAGAAAAAAAAGATATTTGAAAGTAAGATGTGTTCTGTCACATTACACATATAGTTTTTTTTTTTAGCTGCCTTTGTCAGATATTATTTTATGTTTTGTTGTTGTTGTTAAAGAGGAACTTTGAAGCTTTTCTTTTCCTCCATCTGGGCCACTGCTGTCTGCTCAGTTCAGACCTCTGAAGGCTATAGTAATATGTCCAGAAAGCTTTTGGGAAGAAGACTTTAAAGCAGCCCCTAGTGTCTACTCACCAGCTCAACACATATGTTTTACAAAAAGAAAATCCTCACATTTCCACATAAGCCTCAAGTGCCAGCGATGGAACACGGTAAGTTTCAGTGTGACTTAGTATTAAATTACTTTTGACCACTCCCATACAGCAGGCAATAATACATTATCATGCCATTTGCTCCAGAAGTGGTGATTTTTTTTTTTCATAATTTGTTGATCTGTAAGGCTTTTTTTTTTTTTTTCTTTTTAAAAGGTGTTTGGCATTTCTAAGTAGAGACTTCCCAACACATAGTAAGTCAGTATAGAATAATGTTGAGTGAAAACATAAATTAGGTTTTGTTCACTTCTACAAAGTTAAATAAATGTCTATAGGAAGGCTTCTCATATCAACTACTAAAAACAGGAAAGGAAATAATTACAGAACATACAAGAGTAGAACTATTTTCTGCATAGGTACAACTATGTGGAGAACTATTCAATTAAACCCCACAGTTACTTTTAATGAGCATTGCTATGGAACAAGTGGAAACACCTGTTACCTATGATCCACCACAGTGGCTGCACAAGAAAAAGCCGTGGTCTCTGAGTGATTGGGACTATATTTTACAAAATACCCTGATTAGTATGCTCATAACAACCATGGCAATCTTTAAGCCAAATTAATTATTCTTGGCAGTCCTGGGAGAAAATTCTAGTCATGCGTTACCAAAGGCAAGCAGCCAGGGAACCCTTTCTCTGCACGGATTTTATTATGGTCAGCATCACCTAATTGTCCTACTGCACGTTGCCCTATCACAGCAGCTACAGTCTGAATTCATTCCCATCCTTTCCTTAAAAGTTTGAAACCCCCTAGTGACAGGAATATTAATGTGCCAACACTGTCATATCTATTTCAGCTCATACATATGCAATGTCTTTGTTTTCAAAGATTTATGTCAGACTTTGCTGAAGTGAGGTATTCTACCATTTTAGATAATAGCATGCCAAAGTGACGCTCTCAGCCACATTCGGCATTCACTCAAGCAAGCAGGAGAGCATCCATTCCTTCATGGCTCAGAATCATGGAAACTGTTATTTATCCTTATTTGATGAGAAAACCTTGATGGGGGAGATGGAATTGTATTTTTAGAAGGTGGTTATGGTCATCCTGTGGATTATCTTTTAATTAAGAATGGATGATTTGTGCCCACTCTCCTGTAGCAAACGCCTTGCTGCTAATGGAGTTTAAAAAAGACTTACTTTATTTAATTACAGCTAATCACCAGGGTAAAATGTGGAATTTTCTTTGATCCTACATGAATTGTGATAATCCCTGTGGCACACAGCATCTCTTCCAAATGTTTTGAATTTTCAGCTGGTCACATCTTGACAAAAGTTGGAACCTCCTTGTTCTGGAGAATGTTTTAATTCCCTCTGTAGTTATCTACCCTGGCACAAAAATCACATGACAATTCCTTAACAACTCGGATATCCCTTTATACAGAAAATGATGGAATACTCAATTATTTTAATCTGTTAGTTAGCCTACTATTTAGAATTAGGTCTTGTTCATTGGTCCAGTTTAAACATTAAGTGACAGAACCCTGTCCTTGTGCGAGGCATTGCTTCAGTCACCAGGAACCCAAGGAGAATGGCATGTTGGTTTCCTTATGAATTAACCTTGAAAGTTAAGCCATGTTTACTGCCTGCTACAGGCAATCCACATGGAGAGCACTAAGTGAAAATGCTGTAAAGCCAAGAATTTTTTTTTTTTTGGTTTATTTTTATTTATTTATTTGAGAGTGACAGAGACAGAAAGAGGGAGAGAGAGAGAGAGAGAGAAAGAGAAAGAGAGAGAGAGAATGGGCGTGCCAGGGACTCCAGCCACTGCAAACGAACTCCAGACGCATGTGCCCCATTGTTCATCTGGCTAACGTGGGTCCTGGGGGAATCAAGCCTCAAACTGGGGTCCTTAGGCTTCACAGGCAAGCGCTTAGCCACTAAACCCTCTCTCCAGCCCAAGAATGTTTTGAAATTTAGTTTGCTTTGCCTTTAAATCATCAAATTTGGAAAGCAAAGTAGGTTGACACTGATGTTCTCGTCTTTTCTTCATTATACCTTAAGTAAAAATCATTTGAAAATTCATATTAAGCTTATCTTAATTCTAAGTGTTGCCTCTTTATGATTGTTCATCTTTTTAAACTCCAGACTTCCACCAGAAAATAGAATGTACTCCATTGGTGTGCTTTCTGATATTTACTCATTCTAGAAAAAATTGCATTTTTTTTCTCTGAAGTAAAAGCCCAACCCAAATAAATTAGTGTGACTTATCTTTATAATAAAAGAGGCAACCTTATTCTTTAAAAAAAAAAAAAACTGTCTTCTCTCCCTTTTATCTGTTTTGTTCTATAATGTTTACTTTATACCATCCAGTTAAAGTTAGCTCCTTAGAGTACAGACCCTGAAAATCCAAGTCCTGCTGGAATCCTCCCGAGAGTGGAGCTGCCTGCCTGCTGTGGATAGAGAGGTGCAGAGGTCCACGGTGTGCGGAAGAGGGCACCCGCACAGTGGCCTCATCCCTCCTCTTGATTCCTACTTAGTGACAAGAGCAAACCATATTTGAACAGAATAGATGGACTGAGTTTTTTTGACAAACAAAATTTTCTTGGAAAATGAGGATGTCTAAATTCATCACAATGAAAAATAAATATTCAATTCACGATTTCTTGATTTTGTAACTGGCTGATCCTAAAACAGAGCAGTTACTTAAGAGAATTCTCACCAAGAACAAGAGTAGTAACAAAGAAAAAAAATCAACATTTGGTTTTGAAACTATATATAAATTATTAAAATTTAGTCACATACCTAAAAAAAAGTTAACAAATTATCTGGGCAGAAATGTTTCTTCCCATATTCAAATGTGATCTACTTTCTTTGGAGTATTTATGAGTTCTTTTGTTTTGCCAAGACGTAAGAATATTTCCAAGACTTGTTTTCAAATCAGTACATGGGTCTCTATCTCACACTTATGTTCCGTTTCCACACAACACTGAGAAATCTCTTGTCACCACCTGCAGATGAATGGTAAACACACCTTTCCTTGGCTGATTTCACACTGCCCATGCTGCCTTAGTAGCTGGTACTCCACTTCACTCAGAACTCTGAGCAATCTAGTTGTAAGCATCGGGATTTTCAGGATGATAAAGGGTGGATAAATCTCTCCCCAAGTGCAATTCATGTATCTTAAAAAAAAAAAAAAAGTCAAACCTTATAAAGTAGGAGAAGCAACACAGAATTTGCAGTTAGTTTCTGTACTACATTAAACATCTGCAGTTTTGTCTCCATTAGGAAGCAGGGTTGTGCTGAAGTCATATCCTGATAACATCTGCACAGTACTGATAGCTTTTGCTTTATTCTTTATGGTCTGCTGATGAGAGATTCTTCAACATCCCTTCAGTCATCAAGACCTCAGTTGGATTTCTTTGCTTGTGACAGCCTTAAAGGTGGTTTCATTTACATGTGCTCGAATGTCACAATATACCAGGATATTTTCGGTTTGATGTTTCATCCCTTCCTTTTTTATCCGGATGCTAGTTATAGATTTTCAAATGAATGTCAAGCTCAAAATAGATTTTTCCATGAAATATATTTTGTCTGATTCTTGAAACGCCATGTCTGCAGCAGTAGACTTATGTTTCTTACCTCCCCCCCTCCTCCTGCAAAAAGAGGTTTTCAACAAGGAATGGCACCTCTGCTCCTGCTTGCATTTTTTTCTACAGCTCCAGTGCCAAGAAGGGGCTAGTTTAATCAACATCCAGTAACCCTGAACACTCCTACTATTTTTTGAAGGTCAGATATTGATGGAATTTGAGTTGCTATTGCCTCCCTAATGATCCCAATTACATCAGAGTTGAGTAAATAAGTCAATAAACAGGAGCATTTGAGTATGTAGAAAAAGTGTTTATTTTACACTGCTAAGAGCATCAGTAATCTCTATGCTGTGTCAGAAAGAATCTGGAATGGTAGAGTTTTTCATTTTTTTAAAGTATGTATATCCAATGTATGTATGTGGGAATGTGGTGAGAATGTTCATCAATGTGTGTAGTTCATATGTGCACACGTGAACTAAAGGCCAGAGGTTGATGTTGTCACAGTCTCTCTCCACTTTACTATTGAAAGCAGGATCTTATTCTGAACACACTAAGTCAGGAATCCACCATCTGGGACCTTCCTCTCTCTACCTCCCCAATGCTGGGATTACAGCTGTCATTGCCACACCCAACCTTTCACTTCAGTCCCCAGGATTGGAACTCAGCTCCTCATACTTATTTAGTAAATAGTTTACCCACTGAGCCATTCCTTTTGTACCTACAGGGTTTGTTAATTTAGATTTTTAGTTACTTTTGTAGAGGGATCATCACAAGTAATATAAAATAATGAACTAAGTAATCTTTGGCTACCTAGTAGGAGTGATTTACCAAATCTTTTTATTTGACTGAGCCAAACAATAGTCAATATCATTATATAACATAACGTTATAGAGTCTTCTAGATTGCAAAATTCAAAAAGAGTAATTTGTTCATAGCATTGTGTAAGATGTTTACTGACATTTTTAAAATGAGATCATAAGACATTATTATCACTTCAAAATATTTGGAGAGATTATAACACCGTACTGATTGCTAATATAATTCTGCTATATTTTGCATACAATAAGATTTTTGTTTCTTTTTAAGTTTATTAAGACCCATTTTATCCTGTTCTGTTGCCTATTTATGTGCCTATGTAATGTATATTTAAAAACATATGTAAGGGAAGAGAAAGGAAGGGAGGAGGGTACTTAATAGGTTGATATTGTATATATGTAAGTACAATGATTGAGATGGGGAGGTAATATGATGGAGAATGGAATTTCAAAGGGGAAAGTGTGGGGGGGAATTACAATGGGATTTTTTTTACAATCATGGAAAATGCTAATAAAAATTTTAAAAAATCATATGTATATTGGGCTGGGCATAGTGGTGCATGCCTTTCATCCCAGCACTCAGGAGGCAGAAGTAAGAGGATCAGCTTGATTTCAAGGCCAGCCTGAGATTAACTCATGAATTCCAGGTCAGCCTGAGCTAAAGCTAAACCCTAGCTTAGGAAAAAAAAAGAGAAAAACAAGAGTATATATTGGTTATTGGTTGCCTCATTAGACACAGTAGGTAACACATAAGTATCATTAAAAGAATATGTATTGTACAGTGCTGGAAAGAATATTCTAAAGAGGTTATTTAGGCAAAATACATAGATATAGTAGTAATATAGTAGTAATAAATTAATTGATTCAGTACTATTCAAATTCTATAATTTTAATGTTTACATATAAATGTTATATCTGTTACACAGATTCAAGTGGGTTTTGTTGTTTGTTTTTCTTTTTTATGAGAGAGAGAGGCAGAGAATTGGCATGCCAGAGTCTCCAGCCAGTACACTGTGTGAGCTTAGCATTTGTGTCACCGTGTATGTCAAGTATTTTAATGTTTAATTCTAGTTGTGGGTTTGATGATGTCTATGCCTCATGATTTTTTTAAATTGCAATTTATTTATTCACTAATTTTGCGAGAGAGGGAGGGAGGAAGAGAGAAAGAGGATGTGCATTCCAGGGCCTCCAGCTACTGCAAACAAATCCCAAATGCATTGCCACCCTGTGCATCTAGCTTACCTGGGTGGTGGGTGTGAGTACTGGGGAATGGAACCCGGGTCCTTAGGCTTCACAGGCATGTACCTTTAATTGATAAGCCATCTCTTCATCCTGAATTTTGAGCCTATTTCATTAGGTTCTTATGCAATTAAAGTATGCCCTATTTATGAAATTTCAAAATTTATACTTTTATTGCTAGTATTACTCTGTTGAAGTCTAATTTGACTGATACTTATATAAGTACAAAAAATAGGAACTACAGAGGTATTTTCTTGTTTTTTTTTTGGAGTATCTAGTAGTTGTATTTGTGTACCAAGTATTTTAAAAAGAGTAAATCACTTTACCCTACATTCCAAAAACTACCAACACAAAGAGAAAGCTTGTCCTTATATGGTCAGAGTGTTCTGAAACAGCAGCAAGTAGGGAAAAATAAATAAACAAAATTTAAAAAAAATTAAATACTACTTATGATCATAAAGTTACAGTTGGGCTAGAAAAATTTTAGTTTACATGTCAGTTGACCTTGGTATGTATAAGGTAAAAGTTATTAAATTATAATATTAAGATAATAATAAAATGCGAATCAATAATATAGATCCCCACATCCTGTAGGATAAAAAATTCTATTTAAAAAAGTTGATCAATGTAATGTTTTTAGAACATGTGGTCTGCAAATTCCCAAATCTTTCATATAGGCAATCTTGTATGATTTTTTTCCAGTTTTTATGAAATTCTGTTCCTACATGTGCATTTGTGGGTCACAATAGTTTTTTAGATATAACTTTCTCTTGTCAGGTCTTAATTGAATCACTTATAAGAAATTGAATAAAGTAAATGACATTTTTTTCCCATTAATATTGCAATCTTTTGGTTCCTGACACTCAACATGGTATAACACTCAAAATATGGGAAAGTTGTAGGGCCAAGTGCCTCACTCCCTTTATTACAACACTCTTCAAATACAGCATTTCAGGTATATATCTGTGTTAGGTATATCTTTCACGGGGCTTTTCCTTCTAAAATGCTGAGATTAACATCTCAATTATGCTGCCCTGTGACTAACCAAGATCTCCTCACAGCACACGTTGTTAACAGCCACGTCTTGATTTCAAAGTATTCAGCATGTAAATTCCTTTATACACCCTTGAATTCTAAAAATTTACAGCTCACATATATGAGTCAGCAAAGCAGGAGTCCAAAGGTAACCCTGGGGTGCTTGATTGGAGATTTGTGTTTATTGGAAAAGCCAGGTAATCTGAAGGATAAATTACCTGGGCAATTTTGCATCTTGTCTGTGAACATTCTCATTGTATGTTCGGAACTTTTAGTGAGCTCAGCGGTTCTCCTGTTCCAATTTAATTACTTACTTCAAGTAAACATATTAACAAGAGTCTACTGTTCTGTTCCCAGTGTTGTCCTTATTGACAAAATCCTTTTGACATTCTCTCTTCCCTTGGCTTCTTAGAAGTCAGTTTCTCAGTTTGATGTCTACTTCTCTATCTATGCCTGGTTCTTTTTTTTTTTTTATTTCTTTTCCTCTAATATTATGTTTTCTCAAATAGATTTTTATGTCCCATTTTCATTCTGATATGCTTCTTTCAATGAGGTTAAGGGGTTGTAAATGAAGTCCATCATTACTTCTCAAGATATGAGTCTTGGTTACTCTTTGTTACTGGGCACATCCAAGTAGAAAACTAAATAGTCAAAAACTAAACCCTAAAATTTCATAAATATTTCTCTTGCACTTTCTATTTATCCAAGCTGCATATAACAGCAAACCTCATTCATAGGTGAGTCATTACTTGGGATTTTTTTTTTTTTCATTTTTCAAGGTAGGGTCTCACTCTAGCCCAGGCTGACCTGGAATTCACTATGTAGTCTCATGGTAATCCTCCTACCTCTGCCTCCAGAGTGCCGGGATTAAAGGTGTGCACCACCATTCAAAACTATTTTGAGGTGTTTATGATATGAAAACATTAAAAATGCCCAAGTAAGCTGGGCATGATGGCACATGCCTCTAATCCTAGCATTCGGAGGCAGATGTAGGAGGATTACCGTGAGTTCAAGGCCACCCTGAGACTACATAGTGAATTCCAGGTCACCCTGAGGTAGAGTGAGACCCTACCTCGAAAAAAAAAAAAAAAAAAAAAGTTTTGAAATTGTCTTTTCCTTCCCATTTCTCCTGAAGTATGCTACAAAGTACTTAACTGCCATCCTTCATGTGCACATAGAAACACATAAATTATCATATTTTATTATAAATTTGATTGATATAAAAAATGAGCTCTCAAAATTAAAATGTTAGTGATAAATGTAACAGACTTTTTAATATAGATTTCATAAATCCAGTTGATTCTCACAGGATATTTTGGTGAATTTTGCCCAGGTATTCAGGGTTAACTAATACATGTTTTCAGTCAATGAATAAATACAGTTCTTATGTGAATGTTGTAAGGAAATAAACACACATATTAAAAGTTAATTTAATAATCATTGAGCAACTTCTGAATAGTAAGTTTTAATATAATGATATCTTCTTTTGTCTAGCTCAGAATTCATTGGCTATAAACACTCCATACTTTAAGTTTAATCTGCATTATTGAAAATTTCTCCATTTCTTTCTTAAATCCAGCAATCAACAAAATGATCAATCAAATCATGATTGTGTCCCCAACCATTACTATTGTATAACTCTTCCATCATGACTGACTTCAGGCCATCATCATAAAGTCACTTTGGGGAAGAAATTAGTAATTCTTTTGTATTATTTCTACCCTTCAAATATGTAACTTTGAGAACCTGGATAATAGGAAAGCACTGTAAAATAACTATAAGCAAATAACTTTGGGGTATTTATTATTATTATTTCATCATACTATTTATTGCCTTTATGTTTACATGTTATCAGTATATACATCTAACCATTGTAATTTTTTTCATTTTCTGCACTAGGAATGAAACCCAGGGCCACATACATGTAAAACAAGCCCCTACCATTGTGCTACATTCCATTTCCCCAGCTATTTTTTTTTTTTTTTGTCCTTCAATGCAAACCATTCACATATAATTGCAGATTAATTGTAGGTATATGACTGCTTTTTAAAAAGTCTCAGGATATTGTAAGAAATAGACTATGTAGTCTTTATATTGACTACTATTCAGGAATTCAGTCTAGACTTTCTAAATCTTCCTCACCACTCAGCCGTATGCTGTATGTTATGCTGATGACACTGAAATTCTCCCTGTCAATAGGATACTTCCCATGAGCTTGTACTAGACATATTGCCTAGTATTTCTTTCTTCTCATACTTGCAATTGCAAATACAAGACAGATGTATCATACAAAATTCTTGTGAAATTGTCCCTTCATTCTCAATTGGAAAGAACTCATGCCTTTGCCTCTTCTCACCCTAAAGTTTGCCTGCACTTTATTTTCAGCACCTATTTTCCACCTTATACTCAAAACACATGTGTTTAGTGTGTACAATGCATTAAGAGAGTGCTCTAAATATGGAGAACGTAGAAAGACACAAATTCGTGCTTCTAGTGAAACAGTTTAGAGAGAGGAAAATAGGATATCTACGAATTGGATAGAGCTACGGTGTAACAAATATTAAATAATAGGGTAGAGGAATGTCCCAGATACCAAGAGAAAAGGGAACAAAAATACAGGTGAGTAAATTTTATGCACATGTGTGCTGAAGATGACAATATATTTGATGCATAGGTATAGAAAGGTTGTAGGGTATATATAGAAAGACAAAAGAAATAAGTTATAGATGTCAAACAAATTTGTGACAGGACACTCTAAGTTTATTCTGTGGGAAATTGTGAGCTTCTAAAGGTTTTAAACTATCACTTTAACAGAAGCATTGAAGACAGAATGAAAGGATGACAAGCTGGAGATGGAGACAGCAGACAGGTCTTCTGAGATGCTTATGGAGAAAATTTTAAGGTATTTGATTCAGTCAGATACAGGGGGGAAAAAAGTCTTGGTTTAAGATTGCCTAATGACTGGATGTTTGAATGAGGAAGAGTGTCAAATAGCTCCTAGGGTTATGTCTTGATTGAATGGATGGACAATGATGTATATATATGTATATATGTGGAAACCAAATGATTAGTCAAAAAACAGAATTAAGAGCGAAAGAAGTCCCTAAAATAATAAAAATTTCATTACTCTAAAAATATTTTATATGACAAACTTTATATTTTATTGGTAGAAATATAAAATAATTCCAATGAAAGTTTCAAAATTAAATTATTTCTAAAAACATGGCAATTATAATTTGAATAGGATAATGTATTAGCTGTTTCAGACAAAGCTCTGAGAGACGTGTATGTTTTGACCATTCTAACTTGCCTCTGCTTTTGTTCTTTGACTTTCTTGTTGGGAAAATTATTTTAAGTATAATGTCGTACAATTGACAAATTCATTTCTTATAATACTTGGACAAAAAATAGAAGAAATTATTTTATCTTTGACTAGCAGTTATATTTCCAATAGTCATATGTTTCATTTATGACAAAATCTATTTCCAAACAATTTACCTTTTCCATGAATTGAGTGAAAAGTAGTTAAACAAATTTTGAAAAACCTTGAAATTATCTATTTGACCTATCTGATAACACTGATATAACATTGACATCTTTTAGTTAGAGGTGGATTTTTTTTCCTTCTACCAATGATCTAAACAAAGTTATTACTACATTTTATATCCACAAAAATTCTTAGCAGCAAAACAAGTAAAATTAAAATGAGCTGTTATCTAGTCTAAGTGAAATATGCTGTTTCTAACAGTGACATTTAAATACAATTGAATACATATGCAAGTTTTAAATAATTTTCCTTACTAGGCATGATTGCAAATGATTTTAATCCCCATGCTTTGGAAGCAGAGATAGGAGGATTGCTGTGAGTTTGAGGCTACCTGAGACTACATAGTGAATTGCAGGTCAGCCTGGGCTAGAGACAGACCCTATCTCAAAAAATATAAAAAAAATAATAATTTTCCTTATATCTATCTCCAAAAGATAGTAATTAAATTTGATAGGATGCATTAATGTAGCTGTAAAAATTTCCTCATCTTCAATAAGCCATGTCTCCTGATGATGATTATTAAAGGATATTTTATATAAATTTCATTGTTCATATAAAAGTAATTTGAGATATGTAAAATCTACTTAGTCAATATAAATGTTTTGTTTTTATTTAATTTATATGTTTAAAAGTAGTGCAGAACAAATTTTAATATATTAAACAACATAAAACAGCTGAACAGCTATAGACATAATTATACAAAGACACATAAACATAAAAATCATTCTAGCAAGAGCAACTAAATCACTCTTTTATGTCTGAGTTTGTTACCTGCCTATAATTCATTTGAAATCAGCTTATATTTTTGCTCATTTCCCAATTGACTCCACAGACTGAAGAATTTGTACATCATACAGACCACTATATGGACTCAGATACAATTTTTTTTAACATGCCATAGGTAATCAGGGTAGAAAGTCCTTCCTCATATCACCTGACCCAGTGTAGAGTCAGCTACCATCAGATGAAATGAAAAGTGAGTCACAGGTTCTAGAAACACTTAGAAGGAAGAAATGGGGTAGATATCTATGTAAAACTTGTTCTATCACATGTTAGTGAGCTCTGTTCAGTCTGTGTAAAGCTCATTCACTCACACACGAGACAATGACAAAAGGGAAGAAAAAAATAATGGGATGGTACTAAGGTCACTGTCATTCAACCACTAGTAGTACTTCATTAAAAATAAAAGTAGGGGGCTGGAGGCGTGGCTAAAGGAACCAGGTCTGATTCCCCCAGGCCCACATAAGCTATATGTACATGGTGGCACATGTGTGTGGAGTTCATTTGCAGTGGCTAGAGGCCCTGGCATGCCTATTCTCTCTCTCTCTCTTCTTGCTCTTGCTCTTTCTATCTGCCTCTTTATCTCTATTAAATAAATAAATAAAAAGGTAAATAAATAAGTCAAAATAAAACACAGCATTAAATATATAACCAGACAGGATGCTGGGCCAAGAGAAGAAATTTATAATGATTTCTGGAAAGTTAGGTTCAATTACTGTTGTGTGTAGTCAACTTTTTGTTACTGTGACAAAATGCCTGAGAAAAATAACTTCAAGCATGGAAACTTTAGTTTAGCAAAGGGGTTCTGAAGCTTCAGGCCATGATTAGTTACCTCCATTCTCTTGCTCTTGAGGTAATGCAGAATTTCATGGCAACAGGAGCCAGTGGTAGAGAAAGCTGCTCCCTTCATGGCAGCTAAGGAGAAACAGGAAAGGAGCAATAAATCTATATACATGAAGGGCACACCCACAAGGTTCCACTCCCTTCAACTAGGTCCCACCTCCTACAGTTCAATCACTTAGCCATAGCCCATCAGATTATGAACCTATCAGCAAGTTATTAATGGATGATATTGTGATAGAAAAGACTCTATAAGATGACAATGCTGAGAGTCATAGAACTCACAGGTCCCTAAAATCTCTCCTACAGAGCCACGAATGACATCTAAAATATAAGACATGGTTAATATTTGCTGCCTACATGGTCTTTAACACCCAATAAGAGAATATAACTACAAGATATGACAATATAAACCAAGATTCAGACAAATAGGCTGGCCTGCCTGATGCTAGCCTACAGTACTAAACTGTTAACTCATGCATTCTGTCGCTACCTGGCCCTGATTAGCCAGCCACTGTTTGTCTTTAAATCAAAGATCCAAAATTGTCCTCACTGATTATGTTTACCTAATAGTTATTGATTTGTATTAGTCCAATCTCTCCTTGACATGTCTTGTTTGTTTGTTTGTTTTTGTACTTAGTGAATACAGTCAAGTTGGTACCATTGTTACACTCCTTCCTGTCCTCCCCTCTCCACAGGGACCCTCCTTGTTGGGCTATATGGGTCGTGCATTGTGGGTGGTAGCCTTCAGTTAGGAGTAGGAGGAAATGTCTCTGTGTATCATGACCCAACATGTGGCTCTGACATTCTTTCCAACCCCTCTTCTGCAAATTTCTTAGAGCCATGTGGGGTTCCTTTTAGGTCTGCTTCAATGATGAGATCTTGGGAGCCTCTGTATCTCTGGATATCTGGTTTGGTAGGGGTTGATTATTCTCTGTGTCTACCTCCTTCACCATTGTGCTGGTTCCTGGTTCACCAAGCAAACAGCATTCTTGCACATTTCCCCAATTATTTGTGTTTTCAGCTGGGGCCTTTTTGAGATATGATGGGGTGGTTCTCTTCTTAGGATCTGCATCTATCTGAAAAAGGGAAGCAGATTCTCCAATGGAGAGTAAAGTTAGCACCAAATAAATGTGATAACCATTAAATTTTAGAGAGTTTAATAGGTGTAGGCCCACTTGTAGCCCATGATTGGTGGGAGTTTGATAATGGAGAGTGGGCACATTTTTGGATATGGTTCTGACTTGTTTCCCAGCTCCAGCTATGGGTTCCATTCCACTGAGCATATCAGTTAGCCAAATCAAGAGCAGGTGGTCTCTCACCATGCCTGTGAAAACCTCTATTCCACAAAACTGGAAAATATGGAGGAAATGGATAAATTTCTAGACACATACCATCTACCAAAGCTAAACTCAGAGCAGATTAATCTCCTAAACAAACCTATCACACCCATTGAGATTGAAAACCTAATAGAAAAACCTCCCCCAAAACAAAGGTCCAGGACCAGATGGCTTCTCAGCTGAATTCTATCAAACCTTCATGGAAGAACTGAAACCGATCCTTCTCAAATTGTGCCACACAATTGGAGAACAGGGAAAGCTCACTATGAAGCTACTATCACCCTAATACCAAAGCTAGGCAGAGATGCCACAAGAAAAGAAAACTACAGGCCTATTTCCCTGATGGACTTAACACAAAATCCAACAACACATCAAATCCATTATTCACCTTGATCAAATAGGATTCATCCCAGGAACGCAGGAGTGGTTCAATGTATGGAAATCTGTCAATGTAATACACTACATAGACATGTCTTATTAAAGGGAGATAGATCACTAAGGACAGATCTCAGACCCAATCCCTAAAGTACATTTAGGGCAAATCTAAATCCTAGCCCTAAGATGTAAAAACAATTTAGATCTCTGGCTGTTTATACTTGCTAATGTTGGTGGTATTGGTTGTTTGATGGTATCTCTTTGCTCAGATTTATAGAGGTAAGCCAGATTCTCCTGCCACTGATTATGCTTCCCTAAAATTTATAACACAAGAGAATCCACATAACCTTGTGAAATTTTGCCCACACCCATCAGCAAAGTGATATAAGCTCAGCACACCAGAATCAAGAAGACTATGTCCTCAGCAAACATTAACAGCTAACAAGTCACCAGGGACCCCTCAAAGTCAAGCTCTGGAGGATATTTGCCCCTGCCAAAAAGACTGTGGCTCTGCATGACAAAAGCCTGAGGAATGCAACATGATGTGCTGAAAAATCAGACACATGGGTAGATTCCTAACTCCATCCATTTGTTGGACCAATCAGCTCATTTGATAACCTCATGGGCTCCATAGCAAAACATTGGTTCCAAGAGTTTTATGTCTTTCATCCCTGAACAGTTACAGTTCTTTACCATTTCTTCATATTACACCCTTTTCCTTTCATAGGAATGATCTGTTTATTTTTGAGCAATGTGGTAAAATCCCTCCTCTCTCTACTGCAGTAATGTCCTGTGCTCTCCTCCTCACAAAAGAATTAGTCACAGTCACTCCTACTGACTAATCTTGTACAGAGAAGGTCCTCCTGGCACTCTGTGTTTCATTATAATAATTCCTTTGTGTTGTCATCCATACTTTTAAGGACAATAATCATGAACCAGTTCCTGCTACAGAAAATTAAATACAAGATTTAATGATGACAGTGTCAGGATTAGCAATGACAAGTGATACATGCTTGGTGATTAAAGTCATGCTTACCCAAGACTCTAGAGGTCTTACAGCTTATGTTTCCCTGACCTCGGGCCTGCCCCCTATGTGAACTACATGGGGACACTGGCTAGCTCCTTTAATGAGGCCCCTCATAATATTTATGCTGGGACTCATTAAAAATCCTATGTTCTGAGCTGAAGAGATGGCTTAACTGTGTTAAGGCACTTGCTTGTGAAGCCTAAGGACCGAGGTGTGATTCCCCAGTACCCACATAAGCCAGATGCACAAAGTGACTCATGCATCTGGAGTTTGCAGTGGCCAGAGGCCATGACACGCCCATTCTCTCTCCTCCAGTCTAGGATAGAAGTTATTAAAATATAGATGATATACCTGGTATACCAGCCATAACATACAAAATCATAAGGTGTTATCATAATAAAGAGGAGGGAATGTGGTAGAAAAGAAGGTAAAAGTTGAACTGATTCACTGAGTTACTCTAAGAGTTAAATGCTGAGGAGCTCAAACTTACCTTTGTCAGCAGATGGAAAAATCTCAAAAAAAAAAAAAAAAAACTCTCCATAAATGGCCCAAAGGGATGATAAGAAGGAAAGACAGTTTAGGCTAAAATAAAATGACATGGAGTTCATTGTTACGGTGGCCTGAATACCAACACACACAATGGAATTCTATTCAGTGGTAAAGAAAAATGAAATTATGAAATTCACAGGGAAATGGATGGATCTGGAAAGGATTATATTAAGTGAGGTAACCCAGGCCCAGAAAACCAAACATCACATGTTCTTAACATCTGTGGATCCTAGCTACAAATGTATAGACTTGTGTGTGAGCTGGAACCAAAAATCAGTAGCAGAGGCCCATAAGCTAGTAAAAGGCTGTAAGGGAGGGAGGAGAGGGAATGGTATTGTATTTATGTAAGTAGAAGAACAGATTACAGGGAGGAGAAAGGCCTAAGCTAGGTCAGGGGAAGAGATTGCATAAAAGAAACATGGGGCGGGGGGCAATCAAAATTCAAGCTATTTTGAATAAGACATATGAAAATCTACCTTCTTGAATAATCAATGGCCCATTGATTCAGTCCCTAAAAATTGCACATTCCTTTTAGATATAAAGTGGACACACATTTTATTAATATTTGAGATTACTGGAAATTTCTGATCATAGTTTTCTTTCCCAAATTCCAAATGACCCTTTATGTACACACATAGCTTATTTTTGATAAGAAGGATTTTCCAACATTCATCATAACCTTTTTCTATGAGTTCAAAAAATATTCAGTTTTATATGTTAAAGAAGACTACTGGAGGAGGTAAAAATGTTGGAGGGAAGTGATTTACTTACCTTTAAAATTGAAATCACGGCAGCTGGGAAGTAACAGCAAGAGTGAGCGAGCTCTTACAAGAGGAGCTGGGCTGCACCACCCCAAGACATGAGGGTATGGGAAACATTTCACACTCAGACCACCACAACATGATTTTGTTGTGACTGATTTGTTCTGAGGCAAGTTCTTCGTAGCCCAGGCTGGCCTCAGCTTCTGGAATGTTGCTGGGCTAACTGCCATGAGCCACCATGCCTGGCTTTAGATATGATAATCTGAACCAACACTGAAGAATGTGGGCTGAGGAGATAAAGACACTTGCTCTGCAAACCTGCCCACCAGAGTTCTGATCCCCTGCACCAATGTACAAAGCTGGGACGCAGCCGGGCATGCTGGTGCACACCTTCAATCCCAGCATGCAGGAAGCAGAGGTAGGACTGCCATGAGTTCGAGGCCACCCTGAGACTACATAGTGAATTCCAGGTCAGCCTGAGCCAGAGCGAGACCCTACCTCAAAAAACCAATTTAAAAAAAAGCTGGGACACAGAGCTGGACGTGTCTGCCCAGCATGCCTGTCCAGGGAGGAGGAGGCAGCAGGGCCTGAGGTTTCAGCAGGTCAGCCAGCGCGCCCTCCCCAGAAGCAAAGCAGCAAACGACCTGCCTTGCAGTGATGTAATACAGCTTGATGGACTATTCTGTTTAGAGTTGAAAGGCCTGAATCAAATAAGAAGGATGGACTGTGAAGTATGGCTTATGAGGGTGCGAAAGAGGTTTGTCTGGACTGGGCTATCAGTTTCTGTAAGAAGCTTACTGTTATGCCCATCTTCTAAGAAGTTGTGCAGGGTTGCTTTGTGCAGAAATGGACTTGTGTGAGCAGAGAGATATGGCACAGTAAGAAAAATCTTTGTGTGAACTGTTGCCCATTCAGCTGCAACTGAGATATTACAACCTTTGAGACTGGGTTAGCTGACCTGCACTGGGGCAACAGGAAGAATGTAGACTATTCTGGAGGGGCCTGAGTGCTCAAGGAGTGTCCTGTTCTTCAAAGTCTGATTTATTCCCCCCTGGATTAACAAATTGGCATCCTACCCGGTATTGTGGAGTATAGCAAATGCAGGAAAGAGAAGATCACTGAGTTTGCAACACAGTCTTGTGTTTTGAAAATAGCCATGAGCGGTGTGAAGTAAGTTTTGCTGGTTGCCTGCATGTAGACCCCAAGGGGCCATGAGTATGAACTGTGGATTGCAGTGGAGACCCAGTGGAGATGCTGGGACCATGAGATGGCTGCTAAGGAGAATTGCCAGACTCAGATGAAGTTTTCCAGGACTGTGAGTAGTCTAGCTGGAGGGGTGGAATTGGAATGCCAGAGACTTGCTACTGGTTAGAATTATTGGACTTGATGATTTGTCACTGGCTAGAGTTGCTGGACTTGAAGCTACAGAAAAACAAAAACAAAAACAAACAAACAAAAAAAACCTTTGGCCATATCATTATACACAATCTAAAGCCATATTACAAAGCCACAGTGACAAAAAACAGCATGGTACTGGAAAAAAAAAACAGAAACATAGACTAATGGAACAGAATTGAAGAAACAGACCTTAGGTCAAGTATCTATAGCTGCTTGAACTTTGACAAGGATGCCAATAATGTAGACTGGAGAAAAGACAGAATCTTCAACAAATGATGTTGAGCAAATTGGATGTCCAGATGTAGAAAAATGAAATTAGACCCACTCATTTCACCATACACAAAAGTCAAGTCCAAATGGATCAAAGTCCTCAATATAAGACCTGAAACTCTTCAAGTACTGGAAGAAAAAAAAACAGGATACGTTCCCACAATATTGGACTAGGAAAGACTTCCTGAACAAACCCCAGTAGCCCAGGAAGTTAAACAAGCACTCAACCAATGGGATCTCATGAAGCAGAAAGCTTTTGCACAGACAAGCATACCATAAGCAAAACCAATAGATTACCCACTGAATGGGAAAAAATCTTTACCAGCTATACTACTGACCAAAGCCTAATATTTAAAATCTACAAAAAAACTCAAAAACATAAACAATGAAAAAAAAAATCAAAGAACCTACTGCAAAAGTGGGGTAGAGAACTGAATAGGGAGTTTCCGTAGGAAGAATTATAAATGGCTAACACACACTTAAGAAAATGCTCAACATCCCTAACCATTAGTGAGATACAAATTAAAACAACTATGAGATCCCACTTTACCCCAGTAAGGATAGCAAACAGCAAAAAATCAAATGAAAACAAATGTTGGCAAGGATGTGGAGAAATAGGAACATTAATTCACTGTTGGTGGGAATGTAAGCTGGTACCACCACTATGGAAATCAATATGGAGACTCCTGAAAAGGATACAGAGTTACCAACAGAATCTGTTATTCCCTTACTGGGTATTTACCCTAAAAGCTCCACACCTCAGTTCAGAGATATTTGCTCAACCATGTTTATAGCTTCTCAATGCATAATAGCTAAGAACTGGAATCAAACCAAGTGCCTATAATTGGATGAGTGGATTACCAAGATGTGATGGAATTCTACTCAGCAGTAAGAAAAAATGACACAGCAAAATTTGTAGAAAAATGGTCAAACTTGGAAGAGATCATCCTAATTGAACTCATACAACCACAGAAAGATGGTCTTTGCATGCTCTCACTCATCTGCAGTTCCTGACCTGGATCCGCCCGAGTTGCTCACATACCTGAGTGGCATCTTGAAGCTGGGACAATAGGAAGGGTAGGGCATGGGGGAAGGAGAAGGTTGTGAGGGGGGACACAAAACTGAACCCAAATTGAAGTGGTACCATAGAATCCTACATCCTAGAAGTTAAACTAAGTGGTGGAACCCTCAAGAGGACCTTAGGGGGATCACCTGAATTGAAGAGCTCTGGAGAGGGTGAGTTGAAGCCTAACCTTAAATTTGTCCTATTACTCTTTCTTCCCCTTTTCTTTTTTTCTTTCTGTCCTGTAATTCCCTATACCAGGATGTGGTTTGCATCCACAATGAGGTGTTGATCAGAGAGACCTACTAGATCTCCCAAAACAAACAATATGACTTCTGTCAGAGCACTTGGTTAACCATTGCAGGTTAATGGTATGACCCTACTGCTGAAGACACCATATGCTGTTGGCATGGACCATGGAGAGACCTGGTTGGAAACCAGAAGAGAGCCAGTCCCCAATTAGCCCATCTAGAGCTGGAAGGCACTACCTGAGCTACCAGGGGAAAGTGGCCGATACCTATCTGAGCAACTTAAAGTCTAAGCCACTCAGAAGCAAACAATATGACGTGATGCTCACCCAAGTGCAGTAGTGGCACACAGGCACGATGGGTAACCAACTGCTCTTGGATTGTCTAAAAGATCTGCTCATTGGAAAGGAAATCATATCTGGAACTGGGAAACAAGTCAGAATCATAGAAGATAATTATTCTGCTTTCTATTGTCAATCTCCCACTAATTTGGGGCTATAAGAGGGTCTCTACACTTTAAATTCTCTCTAAACTAATAATGCTTATCCTATTTAACTGGTGTTGACTTCACTCTCCATTGGAGAATCTGCTTCTGTTTTACAGATGGAAACTGGACCTGAGGGGATAAATAACCCAGTGCACTCCACCCCAGCCCCATCTGAATCTACAGAGATATTAGGGAAATGAGCAAGAGTGCTGCTTTCTTTGTGAATCTGGTATTAGCACAAAGATGAAGGAAATAGACATTGAGGACAATCAACACCTAACAAACCAGAGAACCAGAGGCTCTTATGTGCCCATCCCTGAAGTAGACTTAAAATGCACCCAACATGGCTAAGGAAATTTTGTGGATAAGGGGACAGAAAGATTGCTAGAGCCACAAGTTGGGACATTTTGCACAGAGGCACTGCCTCTCCCCTGTAACTGACTGCTTCCCCCATAATGCATGACCCACAAACCCAATGGGGTTGGCCTTCATCTCCAAAGAAGACGGCTTCATCAGAAAAGGGGCAGGGAGGAGGGAAAGGATAGTACCAACATGTGTTGTTTACATACTAAATATGTCTGTATCTAATAATTTTTTTTAAAAAGAGGGGGAAAGGAAAAGTTGTGGAAGGTGGGTTATTATGATGCTGTATTGTCCAGATTAATGGAAGTTGTCAAGAAAATGTTGAAAAAAAAGGAAAAAAATAAGTGTAAATGAACAATAATAACTACTCTGCAGGGCAGAGTATTCATGCTAGCTATTCAGTGAGCAGAAAGTATGCAAATGAGAAGGCCCCTATATGAAGATGAAACAGATCGCTTGCTGAGTTTCCCGTTGTAGATGTGCCTGTTTATGAGTCAGGCCTGTGTTTACTTTATAACTGTTACTCAAATGCCAAATTCTGTGTTAGCTGTCAAGGCTGCCACGGTAAAAGAATACCTCTCATGACCTCTTGTAACATCCCTTCCTCAGGTTTTCTACATAGGTACCCTCGATTTACAATAGTTTGAGTTACAATAGCTTGGCCCAAGACTTTAACTCACCAAGGGAAAGCCATATGGATACCATATATTTCCTGAGACTACATATTTGGAAATTTGAACTTAGGTCTACTCCTGAGTTAGTGATGTATGACACAAAACTATTTCACATTGTTATAAGTGGCAGAGAGCGATAGCTCTGGGTCAGCCACAATGAAGCTCAAAATGTAAATCAAAAATAGCCATGGCTGGGCTGGAGAGATGGATTAGAGGTTAAGCACTTGCCTGTGAAGCCTAAGGACCCTGGTTCGAGGCTCGATACCCCAGGTCCAACGTTAGCCAGATGCGCAAGGGGGCGCATGCATCTGGAGTTTGTTTGCAGAGGCTGGAAGCCCTGGCGCACCCATTCTCTTTCTCTCCCTCTATTTGTCTTTCTCTCTGTGTCTGTCGCTCTCAAATAAATAAATAAATAAATAAATAAATAAATAAATAAATAAATATCCATGGCCTCTGACCCACATTGGGAATAAAGAATTCTTCAACCTAGAAGGAAAAGGGAGTCAGGAGAGAGGACTGCAGGTAATGATCTAAGAGATCTTGTTCCATTCAGATGACCAGACCAAAGTGTCATTCCTGGTGTTTGTATTATTCGTTTTTGCTTTTTTGGGTTGTTGTTGGCATGTTTTGTTTTCTGTACTGAGGATTGAACCTAGGGTCTTGCACATGCTAGGCAAGTATCCAACTATAGGCTTCATCTCTTCCTCAGGGTGTTATTTTCTGACCCAAATATATATATATATAAAAGAATACCAATAAACTGGGAATAATTAGACCTTAAAATTTCCTTCTCTTTTCAGTAAACTTAAGGTGATCCATCTAAAAATGGAGTCTAATCTTCGTGATAAATAATAAATTATTTTTAAAATAGAAATGTGATATACATAAATATAAAACAAATGTCAACTATTTTAAAGTTATCATTTAATGGAGTAACAAATGCAATAAATATTTTAGTGATGATCCCATATATGGAAGAAATATGCTAGAATATCCATTTGAATTCTATGAACTGACCTGTTTCTATCCCAAGTTTATACATTAAAGCCTTACTTCACAACAAAATTGTGATGTATCCAGAATAGTAACACAGGGAGGAGATTAAGGCTAAATAAGGCCACAGGACAGAAATATTACAAATCTGGTGTGGAATAATAGGGTAAGTCACTAGGGATATATCTGTTCCTATCATGTGAGGTCACAGTGAAAAGGTGACTATGTACAAGTCAGAAGAGAGACTTTACCAGATCTGGAGTGTGCTGACACTCTGATCTCTGACTTCTGACCTGCAGAATGTGAGAAAATAAAATTTGTTAACTCCCCCCCCCAAAAAAAATACATGGTCTCTTCACTACAGTACCTGTGACATAGTTACTCTGTTTTCAATACCTTTGTATCACTGATTTGTCATTGATGCACTGTTTGCTTTGAATGCTATTTTCCAAAAGTGGTATTGTGCATGCCTTAAAAACACCATCTGCCAAAGGCAAAGTAAATGAACCAGGGAGGTTTCCATTGCTATGTCTAAGTTTCTCTTTCCCTGCATATAAATGAGCAATGCTCTTATAAGTTCCTTTGTACTGTATTTCCTTTCCCTACAAATACAGAGAGAATAGTATCTGCCATTTACTGGTGTCAATGAGTTGACTGAATAGTGGCACTTGAAAGAGAAAAACTGCTATATATATTTATCCAAAGCCTGAACCCTGTATTTTGAGACTTTTTCTATCCTCTAACTGTGGGATAAATATCTACATTTCCACAGACCAACACAACTGATTTAGAACCAAAATTAAATAACTCACCAAATTTCTAATGACTGGAAACAAGACTGAATTAAGAAAGGCCCCTGCGAGGGCTCATGTGCTTTAAAGAACTCCGGTGACTTCTCTCTAGCCAAGCATTTTTCCATGGCGCTAATACACTATGCTAAGAAGACAAACTATGTAATGGAAGTGCCCATCTTCTAGACTAAGCTGTGAAAAGGTCCCCATTTTGAGCCCTGCCTTTTTAGATTTGC
The DNA here is from genome assembly GCF_020740685.1 of Jaculus jaculus. Classification (NCBI taxonomy): domain Eukaryota; kingdom Metazoa; phylum Chordata; class Mammalia; order Rodentia; family Dipodidae; genus Jaculus; species Jaculus jaculus. Next base: position 71,774,985 of record NC_059115.1, on the reverse strand, counting down.
TCCTAAATGATCCAGAAACTCTCAGAAGTCTGAACAATCTTTTTCTGTCTATTATCTTGTGTCTGATTTAGCACATTCTGTGTGATCGCCATTAGTCCTGAGATGTAAATATAAGGTTGCTTTGAAGAAAAGTGGGAGGTGGATGGGGCTTGAATTTGAGTGTCTGCTTATAATCTCCCTGCGCACACACATGCGCCTTGCCACCGTGTAGAATAAAGACTGGAGCGGGAAGATGGCGGGGAATCAAAGGGCATTTCACTCTGGCTCTTGGCCTGATGCACCTGGAACTCTCTGACCCAGAGACAAATTGATGCAAAATCTAAGGTTTCCTTGAACTTTGAGGCAGGAATTAAGAAGTCACAGGTCACAAAACTAGTGGAGTTCAGAGGTAAAAGGTCAATAAATTCTTCCATTGTCTTCCTTTTATATCTGAATGGTAACTTACTTTCCTTTCTCGTCAGGGCTCATTTCTCAGAATAACCAGAAATGTCCAGTTTATGGGCCATACTTATGTAATTAGTGCTTAATATTTTTAAACCATTCCAATTTGAGGGTGGCAAACTTGAGCCACTTATGGTAAACTTTGTTTTAGGTTAAGTGTACAGAGTATACTCAGTGGCATTTGCATTGAAGTAAAAAAAAAAAAAAAAACAGTGGATAAGAACTTGGGTAAATTAGTTTATAATCTCTGAATTAAAGATTTCTTTTTCTTGAATTGCTAGCATAAATCTCTATGTCCTTGAACTTTCTGGAAAATAACTCTGTCCCATAAAGACTGTGCTATTAGAACTTAAGCATATTAAAATTACCCTAATGCATTGTATCTTATGTTTGCTATTGATTCCCAATAAATCAATCAGAAAAGAACATACACACAATAAGAATTCCATGCATAAACTCCATATCTGTCTGTGAGATATAATGTTATGGAATTAATCTATTTAAAATACATGCACATAACTGTGCATTCATGACACAGCTTTAATGTACATTTGTTTTTCTTTGTCTTTTCCTTGTAAATTACATGAAACATTTTGAACTCACACAAAAGATACTTAATATTTAAGATCTATCCCTTATAAATTTCATTATGGGTACAAATATGAAGCAAATAGTTAATAAGTAATGAAAACAAAGAATAAACAGTAAAAGCAGAATGAATGCAACAAAATGAAAACTGTTGATTTCAAATGAGTCACTTTAGGAGGACAGATTCCTATCCTACTGCTCAGAATATTTTTGGAAATCCCTTTTTGGGAATTTTTAGATATTTTTGGTACAGACCCTTTGAAATATTCTTAGTGATGGTGCATCTTCACCAATTGAGGTCAGATTCTATTTTTAGAGTGAAAAAAAAAATCAATCAAAGCTAAGTCTGCTGGGTGGTGCTGAGTCTTCCCACTTCTGATCAAAATCACAGCGAGGTCACCCATGCTTGCCTGGTGTGTTTGTGCACTTTGTGTCTACCAGCACTGAGACAATTTTAGATTAAAGTTACAAATATCTTCTCACTTTCATTAGGATATGGAGTAGAAACCCATAATAATGACTTTGAAGGAATGTGCACTTGGTAAATTTATATATGTGTGTGTGTGCATTTGCAATATAGAAACAAGTTAGTAATTTTTCTCATATCATGTATCAAAATAAATTCTAGGTATATTTTTAAATATTCTTTTGAAATTAAATCTTAAAAATTTAGAAGACATTATAAAAGCTGAATTATAACAAAGAGATTCTAAGGACTATATTGGTATAGTTGGTGGTTAAAAACTAAAAGAAAACTGCACTGAACTGGAGTCCATATTGGAAAGAAGATGTTTATCATATGCAGAGCTGCCACCTCAGGTAAGTTCCCTGAACTTACTGCTTGCCTTGCTACTCCTAAAGAAAAAGCTTACACTTTCTGAATCACCCCTGGAAAGAAATTTAAACATTGTAATTATCACATCAAAATGGAGACTGCTTTTAATAAGAATTTAAATTACAGAAAACAATGTTAAGCAGCATTGTGATGTCCCCCGTGTATCAGCTGACCTCTTAGGCTCATCTTTGTGCTGATCTTTGCACCTTTACACATGTGTTTTCATTTAGTTAAAACTAAGAATGTGTTTTTGATTATTCATTTATTTTAGTGTGCTAAATCTTTAGCTCTTTTAACTCTTGCACATTTGCTTTATAGTTTGCAGAGGTGAAAGAAAAACAAAGCACATCTGCATCCTGCCACATAACAGAACACAATGTCTTAGGACTTATGAGGAAAATCTCACCCAAAAAAAGTCCTTTTAGAAATGTCAGTATACCTCAACTTAAACAAAAGATTTAAAAACAAAACAACTGAAGTGGGACAATTGAGAAAGGAATGATATTGAAAAACTTGACTGTAAAAGTTTGATTTTGAAACGTTCTCTCCACGACCACCCCCACACCTCATACACACAGGCTCATATGTTTGTAAACACTGCCTAGTTGGTAGTGCCACTGTGGGAGGTGGTGGAACTTTGGGGAAGTAAGGCCTAACTAGAAGATAGTAGCCCCTACAAGTGGTCCTTGAGAACTACAGCTCATCTTTTCTTCTGCTCACCTCTCTGCTCCCTGGACTGACAAGATGCAATAAGCCTAGCCACACTCCCCACCAAGACTGAGCTGTTTCAGCCCTATCCTCCCCCCACACTCCACTGTGATGAACTATGCCCCTGAACTGTGGGCCAAAATAAAACTCTCCTTCCACAGTTGCTTCTCTCAGGTATTTTGTCACAGTGACATAAAAGGAACTAGTCCACAGGTATATTTTAAACTTCTATAAATTAAATCCTATTTCTGTATGGCTTTTAAAGATCTTGATAAATAGTCTTGAGTGTTATTGCTGTTTTATTTTTGCAACATATCTCATTATGCAGCCCAGGCTGGCCTTGGACCCTTAATAATCATTTTCCTTTAGTTGTCTGAGCCCTGAATTATATGCATAAAGCTTTAACCCAATGATAAATAAATTTTAATTGCCAGATATGGATGTCATGATCAAAAAGGGTTAAATATATGCCATAATTGTTTTACTCATTAAAGATCTAGAAAATTAAGGAAATCACTTTATACCTTGTTAATATGAATCATGTTCTTGAAGAAATGTGCATATAATACAGTGATATTTCTGATACTTGTAAAAGAGATGTCAGAGGTGTACTGTGGACCATTGGTTTAAAATCATAGGTCACAGAGTTGGGCTTTTCATTGAAGGACTTGCTGCATCCTACCTGTGTTAACTAGTCAACCCAACCTTCTCAGGTAAAGAGGTAATATGGATCTAAAAGTGCTATAAAAGATAAAATTAAATAATGCATCAAGGACTTTTTAGAGTTCTCAGTATAAGAAACACTAAATAAATCATGGTTATTATCACTAATAATAGAACTAGCTTGAAGCTTACTAAATATCACATTGTTCTTTCCTAAATTAGCTGCTCACTAAGGTGTGTTGTCTCTCAAAGACCCACTTCAATTTTGACATCTTCCTAAGTCTGTCTTGACTTGTTTGGCTTTTAATGACCTCCTTTACTGTTTCATAAGTAATTTTTATCCCAAAATGAATTGTAAGCTTCTAAAGAACAGGATTATGTCTTATATCATTCCTATCAATGTCCTACTACTTCTAAGACTACAGCACAAAGGCCTTTAAAGTTCACACACTCTAACCTTGTTAAGGCTATTTATCACCATGTGATAAACTATGCAAGAACTTAATAAATGTAAACAACATCTGTCTTATTATGTCTCATGATTGTTTTGGATTGAAAATTTGGCTAAGGCTTGGCAAGTGATTATTCTGTTGTAAGAGATTTACAAAGGAGTCAGTGATATTCAGCAGGTAGCTGGGCTGTTTTGAGGAGTCAAAGAGATCTCTAATCACATATCTGTTGCCTTGATACTGCTGGCAGGAGACCTCTCTCTGCTGGGCCCATCAGTAGAAGTAGTGCCAGTGCCTAGATGTTGGGCATGCGTGTTCTTTCTCAAGTATGGTGGCTCATGGTTTTGGTATTTTCCTTTCTGTTCTGGTCACCCAATCTGTGTCCCTCATAGTCTGTGCATCATATTGTACAGCATCAATATTAAGGGTTTAAGCAATCCATGTCCACCTATCATCATTGCAAAGATCATGGACTCCATATTTCAGTATAAGGAATGTCAAGGGATTTTCAGCATGGTTTAAAACTGCCACAATTCTCTACAACAGAAAACGTTCTCCAAGAGTGAGGATTATGCCCTTATCATAAGTCATATGCTCAATAATTAGAGGACACTCAACAAATAAAAACTTAAAACAAGCTCTAAAGAATGAACTTTTTAAAAAAAAATTATTTTAAAACTTAAACTTTTCATCTTCTCTGTAGTTAATAGTGAATTATCTCCCTGACTTTTACAACCATGATACCAGTGACCACATTCATGTGTTTTCATTATTATTACCTAATCCATATTAGTTTCACACTTAAGCTCCTTTTCCTCTTTTCTTGTTCATTGCTTGTAAAATTTTGAATTAGAAAGTGTGATATTTTCCTCTGATAATTCTATGTAAATTATTTCTTTTGTAGAGCAAAATTTTGTCTTTTGTAGTAATAGAAACAATAAAAATAATTTTGTAGTGTTAGATGTTCTTTAAATTTTCATATAACTCTGAAGTTTTGCAACTATGAGGTATTATTCTCATAGAAATTATGGATTAAAAACATGGAATGGGGAAAAATGTATAGAACTGGAGAAAATATGACATGGTCTTTTTTCTAGACTTCCCATCTACTATTGGTGTATGAGAGGTCAATAACTTTACTCCTGAGTTCTAAATTTAGTAATTGTTGAATATATATTAGAACTCTCTATGAACTCTGCAGAAATGCAACTAGTGGATACTAAACATTTCTCTGAGTTCCTAAGTGTATGAGGTGAAACAAATTTAGACAGAGTTTTAGAGAACATCTGACCTTATCCAAAGCACACTTATAAAGCACTTCTAAGACGAACCATATGTGCTGGGGCATCTCCAGCCCTGAACCTGAAACTAGTGCAGCCCCATGCAAATGCCACCCCCTGTATTACATGGAGGCTGTGTTTGTAATCCTGAAAACATGTGCATTGTCAGGCGAAGGCACTGATAATTCAGCCAGTGGGCATGCATAGAGAAGTTATTCATTACTGAGTTCAACCCAAGGTCAAAACTTCAAACCAAAACCATTAAGCAAAATGGTGACAGGCATGGTAAGGATGAGCCAGAGTGAATATATTGCACATGGGAAGCAAGCAGGCCTGAAAAGAAGTTGGCCAGTTGATGTCAGGAAAACTAGCATAGAGTTCAAAGGTCTTAACAGAATAGGCCCAGACTCCAGACGCATGAGGACCATATACCAGATGGAATAAGGAGGTCAGCAAAGGCTTGGCTAGCCATGGGTGAGGCCCGGGAACTGGGGGAATCCTCCATGTGAAACTACAGTGCCAAGTTGTTTCCTCCTAAATTCCTTCCTCACAATGCAGACCTCCTCACTTAGGAAATGCAGTAAGAAGATGGCAAGAGATAGTGTCTCCCTGTTGTGTTGACTAAAGCACTGCCGGCTGTTTAGACTTGGGGTGAGGATGGGGCACACTTCTTAAAACCTGTTTTGTTGGCCACCTCAGCATCACCACCTCTCTAGGGACACACCATTTTCACATTCCACTAGAAGGATGCTGGGAACAGTAGGGTAGGTACTCTCTGTATTAAAAATCAGTTCTGGGCTGGAGAGATGGCTCAGCGGTTAAGCGCTTGCCTGTGAAGCCTAAGGACCCCGGTTCGAGGCTCGGTTCCCCAGGTCCCACGTTAGCCAGATGCACAAGGGGGCGCACGCGTCTGGAGTTCGTTTGCAGAGGCTGGAAGCCCTGGCGCGCCCATTCTCTCTCTCTCTCCCTCTATCGGTCTTTCTCTCTGTGTCTGTCGCTCTCAAATAAATAAATAAATAAATAAATAATTTTTTAAGAAATCAGTTCTGCCAGGTATTGCGCAACACTCCTTCACTCCCAGCACTCGGGAGACTGGCACAGGAGTAGCGGTGGAATTCGAGGTCAGCCTCGGTTTACATAGTGAATTCTATCTACGTCAGTCTGGGCTACAGCATTACCCTACCTCAAAAAGAAAATCACTTATTTTCTTCTTGGCAATGAGAATTTTCCTAACACTTCCAGTGTTCAGTTTTGTTAGGCTTAACAGAGAACCTCGCTTGCGTTAAAGGCATAGCTCTAATACCTACATGCAAGTGGCACTATAAAACATTCATCTGCGGTGCTCTAATGCATGGTAATTTATGAATGTATGCAAAGGGTTATCTATTTCTGCATGCTACGTCCATATGGCAAAAGGCAAGAGAAGAGTCAGGCTCTGGCTTAGCAGTGTGGGAAACACCTTTTCGGCGTGCACCCCTGGCGGGCCGCTACCGAGACCTCTTGGGCAGCAGTGGGTGTCTGGGAAAAGCTTGTTCCATTATGGCTCCTGACCCCTATCGTGTTACACTTCAGAGCAAGTGACCAGCTTACATAAAACAAAGGCGCTTTGACCTTTCTCCCTTCTGAAATCAAAACCACATGAAGCTAAAGTGACTCATTTCCGGCTCTAAATATGCTCTAAGAAACATTTTTTTAAAAAAAATTTTTTTTCATAGTTTTGGGCTCAGGTTTTATGATTTTTTTCTTTTGCTTGATTTTTATGTAAATATCATGTTCTTTTTTTCCTCAAGGTCAACATATGTATGACTTACAGCATAACTCACTATTTTCTTTTTTGTTTCTTTCCAACTTTTTCTTCCTTCTCTCTGTCTCTCTCTCTCACACACACACACAATCTTTTTATCTTCATTGTTTATAACATGATCCTTGATTCTCCAATTCTTAAAACAGCTTGGCTTTCAGCAGCCAAATCTGACACAGTCAGCATTTTTCTGTTTATTCTGAGAATGCTATTTACCCTCTGGGGTTTTGAAAAGCAATTCTGTAACATATCACTTAGAAAAAGTTTGTAGCACTAAGAGACTTACCTAGAGTCCAAATACAGTGACAACTTTTTGCTCTGATTTGTGAAGTCTAAAAGAATCCACATTACCTAAACAGCTGCAATGACCCAAAGCTATGGAGATAAAATTTTTGAGAGGACTAAATGTTCTAAATATAATATATCATACCTCAGTAGGATGTTCATGGTAACTCTAATAAAAGTTAGCCCAAGTTAATTTTTAAGGTTTTTGGTGGTCATAAAATATGATCAGTAGAAAGCCTGTAATGAATTCAGGATATTATGTATTTTTAAGTTATGAATTAGGTTAAAAAGAGGAAGTAGTAATCAAAATACACAACAAATCTTCTTTTTGGTCATCTGTGAGTCAGTTAGCCATCATAGTTATATTTAAGGACACAAAAGCTCCCTCTGAAATGTTGAAGTGGAGAGTGATGCTGGGGAAAAGACTAATGCACTTGTCAAAAGTTCAAACACCATCCAGCAGGCCAGGACCATGAGGCATTTGCCAGAGCTTATGCACGTGTTCCTGCTTCAGCCCGGGGCCAGCAGTGCACAAGCCTGGAGGTCCAGGGAAAGTGTCACTTTCCTGCAGCGCCCTTCCAGTAAGGGGGACTGTCCACTGCACGCCTTAGCAGGTTTGTCACTGGAGTCAAAATATGTATTAAGTTCAAATCTAAAGAAGCTTATTTGCTAAGCTGTTTAAAAAAAAAAAAAAAAAAAACTTTAACAAAACATTGCATTAGCCAACATGGTGTCCGTGGTAGACAAGTGGGGGACAGAGGTAAGAGGACGCCACGAGGAATCAGGAAGAGGAAACCCTGGTTCAGAAGATTCAAGTGCAGGTGGTGCCTGGCAGGCGAAACGCTGCTAAGTCTGCATTTATTCCTCTAGCTCTAACTGTACATTAATTCAATAAGATGGTCTAATAAAATAATGCATTTTCAAACTGCTTAGCTGGCATTTGGAAAGGGGGTGGCCATTTTTATTATTTACTGAAGAATAAATCTTGAAGGAATCTGACTGAAGCCGGCTGATGCTGTAGGCTGTTCCGGCCTCCAGGGGTCACCCTTCCCTTTAATGACTGTACAACAATAGTGTGAGACCCCACCCTGAGACACTTCAATCTTTTAGCAATTTCTTGTGCTGTGGTAACTCTGAAAATCCCAGAGATTGCTTATATGTTCCAGAATGTGTGTTAGCTGTCACTTTTTCCCTTCCCAAACATCTGTCTCTTCACTCTGTGACACCCTTTCCCTGTCCTGGTCAGACTTTCCTAAAGTCATTGCTGCTGCCCTATTGCCATTTTGTGCTAAGTGTGGACACGAACTGTCTCATTATTCCTCCACGGTATGGTCAAGTAGCAGACTGACGTATTTAACAAAACTGTGCTTAACACTTAAGGATGCTAGTAAAATACTTTTTACAAGACAAGTTGAAAGAAAGATGCAGCAGGATAGTAGGTTTCCTGACTTTGCTGAAATATGTACATTTTCACAGGGGTTCTCTGCTGAATGTCTTCCCTCTGTCTTTCTCACATACATACTTCTTGCTAAATGTTTCATTGACTCACATACTTCCTTCTCATCTGGAATCAAGACCCTCAAGTACTTTGAAACCCCCAACAGAGGGGAATACTTATTTTCTTAACAGCAAACATTATATAATAGTCAAAGAATATAACCCTATTTATTCTCCTCAAGACAGCTTTTCTTTCCAATATCACAGTTTCTTGTTCATGATAAAAGCTGAGCCATTTAAAGGGAAGGACTTTCTTTGCTTCCAATCATTAATTTTCAAACAAATATTGATGTCTACTTGGACACCTTGTTCCACTGATGAGCTGATGTCTAAAATGAAGCACACATTATGATTTAAGGAGAGGTCATGGTGTCTTGAGATCACTCAGAATCAATGGATATGTGCGAATAGCGAGGTCACAAGTGTGAAGGGAAAAGGCAGGAGGCTGCGGCTGGCCAGTCTCCACTCAAGACTGAGCCAGTGAGGCAGAGGACAGGCAGAGGTCAGAAAGAGAACTCTAAAACTGACCAGAAACTAGGATTACAACAGGGAGCATCTTCCTGGTGAAAAAGAATTTCTAGGGGCTGATTTGAAAACCTTGGGTTGACTAACTCTGTTAGTCAGGGGTAGAGACCAGAAAGCTAAAATAAAATAAAAAAAAAAAAAGATCTTAGGAGACAGACACAGAACTTTTACCAAACCTCTTCTGCAGGGACTTGAATATGCAGGCATTTGGGAAGGGTAGTAATTGATATCCTTGAAAAACCACTGTAGTTAAAATATTTCTTCACATATATCCAGAGCAGGACTATGGAGAAAAGATTGTGGGCGGGGGGATTCCTATTGCTAGAAGTTTTACCTCTGACCCAAACACGAAGATACCACTCAGTAGATCAAGTCCTTTGCAGAGAAGATATTCTGGTGACCAGCTAGACTTTTGTGGCCTATTCCTCCACACAGGCAGTGTTGCAAACAATTTAACTCAACAGGAAAAATGATTTTCTAATAAATATCACTATTACATCATGATTTCCTGATATCCCTGGTGTTTCTGGGAGGCTGGGTCCCTGGGAACCACCCAGCTGGCATCCATAGACTGGGCACTGTCAAGAGGTTCTAGTTATCAGTAAGTTTGATAGTCTCATGTCACTGTCACCTAGAGGTATTGATGTTAGCACTAGTGAATGAACTTGTGTTCCTTCTTTCTACCTAACTTCCATGACAGAAAATAAAGCATAATTTCAGAGTACAAGATCTTTCCTGGGATGAATTTCCACTAAGCACAGTTGAACTTAAATCAATTAAGCTGTGGGTTGCATGTAAAGGCACAGAGAACAGTAGAAATGGAGAGAGTAAGACAAGAAGATGTCTAGCGAAAATGTCCCTGAGCATTTCTGTGATATGATATTTTAGAGACCATTTAAAACTTTTTCCTTGGAAATGTACTATCTTCTTACTTAATAAATCCAAGTTTGTGGATGGCTCAACTCTGACGCTTTATTCGGGTGTTTTACATGTGAACTTTTAATTGATTTCTTTATACTTTTGTAATAAATATACTCGTCAGTGTTAACATCTTATATAAAATGGGCTAGACATGTACACGTACTGCTAAAATTAAATCATCAATAATCACTATCTAACATGAATTACATTCCTGAGCTCTGGCTAATGATTTATCTCTTCTTCATGGAACTGATCTCTATCAGATTGATTTATGTAGCAGCCAATCATGTTTCAGCAAACTGCAGCATGCGCATGCATCGTTAGGTAATGATAAGCTGTGACTGCCCATTTATTTGTACAACACTGGCAACAACAACAAAAAGGAAGAAGTACCACCTTTTTTCCAAACCATCACACTATCGTGACCAAATCATCAAAGAAATGATACCGGTCAGTCCTGTATCAAATTTCAGAATAACTGATTGAGTATAACACACATACAAAACCACAAAAGTAGTGTAGTGAACATAAAACCACAAAAGTAGTGAACATTAAAATGATGACATTTGAAACAAAGAATTCCTTCCCTTCACATGTTTACATTATTTGCTTTGATAGCAAAGTACCTTTTTGCACATTTACATTATTTGCTTTGATAGCATAGGCTTTTGTTAGTGGTTGAAGTGATTGACAACCTCATGCTGTTCTATTTAATTGCCTTTTCTGCATTGCAAGGTTCTGTGTTTAGAAGACGCTGTTTCATAAATAAATCTAAAGTGTGTGTGTGTGTGTGTGTGTGTGTGTGTGTGTTACAGAGGTTTCATTTCTCAAGCCAATTCCATAACTACTCAGCTACAGCTGCCTCCATATTGTCTGTATTCACACTGGAGTTCATTCTTATCTTTCATGGGTTTGCCTTGTCTATGTTAAAGGAAATTCATGGATGGACCTAAGAAAATAAAAGCCTTTTTATTCATCTCCTCATATCCCAAAGATATACAGAGTCATTGGACATAAAATATTTTAGGAACCCATGTAAGAGATTCAAACTTTTATGATGTACAAAATTATTCTACTTGATATCACTTCTGTCATTTAAACTCTAAGGTTTATACATTCTGTCTGAATTTATTCTAGCTTTTGTAATTGTTCCTGTAATTGCCAAATTACAAGTATTTTTTTTGTCTAGTTAACAAAATACAATGTAGAATTATTGTTGTTAAAGGGCTTGGTACAGGATGATTTAATTTTTTTTCTCTGAATGAGAATTGGGTCCATATTTTGTGATCTATAATATGCAGAATTCTATATTGCTAAGATCTTAAGCAATTTTATATAATCTAAAATTATGTTCAAATAATTATTAAAAATAACTTATTACTATTATAACATCATTCATTATATGTGCTGTCAGAATATAATTCAAGATAGTTATTACCTTGATTTAAGTTTAGTCAATTCTTGGATACTTATAGACCTGGAGAATTTTTCTGTATGAGATTATAAATCTGGCACATTCCGCAGCTCCACATTCATAGTGTTACTACTATGGTGAATTTTCCTTCACTCTGCTGTGAATATAAGTCAAAGACACAGTAAAATTAGATGAAGAGAGACAAATGAAGTCTGCACTAATGCCTTGAACTGGCCTAAGAAATAAAAGTTGGAAATTATATATAATATAATATAATATAATATAATATAATATAATATAATATATAATAACATATATATATATATATATAAGAATATATATATGCAGTAAGGCAGAAGGAAAAAGTTTAAATTTGAATACAGCTTCTTCATCTGCAAACTGGAAGCAAGTAGTACTTACTTTATAGAGAACAGCCAACACTAGATGACCTTCCCACCCTCCCCCTTCTACAGCCCCAGAGGATTGAACAATCTGACTCTTAATTCACCAGTAATAGTGCATATGACCAATATGTTGGGCAATAAGCAAGGCACAAAATAATAAAATGTAGAGTTTTAAAGACAAATAGCGTTAGAGCTCAGATAAGCCACAGAGAATCATCTTTAGAAAATAATATCTGAGCAAGTCAGTGGAGCAGGGGACACATAGATGGAACGTTGAGGACCCACAGAAAACCGGCCTTTGAAAAGACAGCGGAGGCTGGCAGAGCAGTGCCGAGCGAGGCTGGGCCGGAGCCCACCTCAGTGCGCGCTGTCATTGAGACCCAAGAGCCTGCCTAAGTCACGGTAAGGAAGTAGACCTAACTGAATTTGGAGAGGTGTTTAAGAAGAAAAGTGACATGTTTTTTTCTTCTTTAAGTATTCTACTTATTATTTATTTGCAAGGGGAGAGAGAGAGAGAGAATGAGCATTCCAGGGCCCCATTCCTCTGATTGCAAATGAACTCCATGTGCTCATTTTGGGCATCTGGTTTTTACATGGCCACTGAGGAATTCAACCCTGGCTGTCAAGCTTTGCAGGCAAGTCCCTTTAAGCACTGAGCAATCTCCCTAGCCCCTGGAAAGATATTTCTTGATACTATGTGAAGAGTGAACTGAACAAAAGAAAAGTTGAAAAAACACAACTTTAGAAAACCCAAACATGTAATAAAGTGGATGTCACAAGACAAAACCCCAATGATTAAATACCAAGTGAGTCACACAGACCACAAAACTTTTAGGAGTTCAGAGGAAAGACAGTGCCTTTCAAATGGAGTCAGTAATAAAACTTTTGTGGAACATGGCCTTTACTGAACTTTAAAGGCTGATGTAGAATTATAACAAGTGGAGAAACGGAGAAGCCAATTTCAGAGTCAGAAGAAATGGGAATTGGATTATTGCAGTAATAATTAGGGAAGAATAAAGGAAACTTTTCTGTGTGGCCTAGCGAGGAGCACAGGGAGATAAAATTGGAACCCAAAAGGACGAAGACAGCCTTACTCCTAGTAATTACTAAGCTTTCTGTTCTTTTGAGGTACTGCTCTAGTTCTCACCCAGAAATTTCAATAAATTTGGTGAGATATTCTGGTCCTTTGATGCCAGGAAGATACTTTTGGATTTCCCTCCCTAGATTAAATCACTAAACTAAGCCAAGCTATCAGTGAGTGATCTAACCTATGCAAGGCTGGTTCCAGCCGATGAGGACCTGAAGAGAGATGTGCTTAAAACAAGGTGTGCCAATCATGCTTGGGAGACATCACTTAGCTGCTGCTTGGAAACATCCTTCTTTCCCTGATGAAGATAATTGATAAAGAGCATATTTAAAAGCTGGCAAATATGATTCTACTGGTGATAAAAAAATGAGTTGTCCTGCAATTCCCTTACAACAACAACAACAAAAAAGGAAGCAGACATGGAATATATGTTTCTTAGAACAGTTTTATTATGAGAGCAATGTGGCATCTATTTCTAGAGACATCAAATCTGCAACTACATTCCTGTGGTTTGCAAGTGTGGTGGCTGGAAGGTGAATGTATGGCCCCCATAGCGTCAAGGATTCTTGATTGAGGTTAAGTTTCCTATTTAAATCTCTAGCAGCCTGCTGGAGGAGGTGAGTCACTGTGGGTGAGGCTGTGGGTGAGGCTTAGAGCAGCCCCTGCTAAGGTGTGTTGAGAGCCAGGTCTGAGTTCTGACTGTTCATGTTTGCTAGATTTTTCTTTTTCTTTCTTTCTTTCTTTCTTTCTTTCTTTCTTTCTTTCTTTCTTTCTTTCTTTCTTTCTTTCTTTTGGTGTTGTTTTTACTTTTTTGGTTGTTTTGTGTGTGTGTGTGTGTGTGTGTGTGTGTGTGTGTGTGTGTGTGCGCGCACGCGCGCGTGCTGTTTGTGTTTCCCTCTATTGATCTGTGGAAGTGATCTAGCTTATTTTGCCATTGATGGTGTTTCCTCTGGATTCTGTGAGCCTGAAATAAACCCTTTGCTTGCATAAGGTGCTTCTGGGAAGATGTTTTTCTTGCAATGAGGAGGTAACTACCACAGCATACATATTTTATGGCAAACTGGTTTGATGGTGCTTGTCCTAGGAAATGGAAACAGATTTTCAAATTGTTGAGCTGTTTTATTATTGCATTATTTTATTATTGTATCATTGTATTATTTATTGCACTGATTTCTTCCTTTCAGGTGATTGTAAACGATGTAGGCAGCAATACACTTAGCATTATGCATAATTAATTTTAAAGTATCTTATATTAATTATAAATATAAAACAATTAGATATCAATAATATGTATGTGTGTGTGGAAATTAAAATACAGTGATACCATGTTTCTTCAAGATCACATGATAGGTCAAGTGCACACCTGAAACCTGAATTGAAAAAGCAAAACAGAGAAATCACATTTTCATGTACCTTATTCGAAATACTTTAGCCCTCCATCTGAATGCACCAAGGTCATTAACAAGCTCATGGCATTCTCAATTCCCTCGTAAGAAGCTCAAAAATTACATGTAAGGTATTTCACAATATGCTCAGTAATGATGAAAAGAAATTTCTGTAAAATTACAATAAGACAGAAACTTTTACTGAGATTCATGTAAGACAAAAATGAAAAAAAAAACAGCTTCAGGTGTTGGATTCAAAGCGCTTCTTATAGTTCATAATGCTATTATCTCCATCATTGACTTGTGCTTGCTTGTCTAAATAGACTATAAAAACAGAAATGGTTGAACATTAGTAATTCAAGTTGATTTAAGCTTGAAAAATATGTTGCATAGCCTTTCTAGGTCAACCTTCAAAGTAATGTTATAGTCTCCCTTCCTCTACAGAAGCCTCCTGATGATAGAGCCCATTATCTGTTGCCTTTTTCTTATCACAATCCATTTTCCTTTGGGTGAACTTTTGTGAGATTTTTTTTTTCTAAATAAAAAAGGAAAAATAAAAACAATTACTGTGGCAGAAAGCATTCTTATGGGAATAAAATAGATCCTTCCATTTTTGCGTCTCTAAAACTTTCCCCTTAGTGCTGCATTACCGCTCTTCACTTAACCTTGACTATCGGATCTCTTCTATAATTTTGGATTGCAAGCAGGTGGCACACAAACAGAACATGGGTCCACGGCAAATAGAGCAGAAGAAGTAATGTGAAAACACCTCAGAAACAACAATCCAGTCCATATGCGTGGAATGAATTTTCAGTTTCTAAATAAGAAATTTATATAAATAATCATGAAGTAAGGAAGCCATTCATTGAGCAAGACTTTCCTTATATAATGTGAATACATTAGAATGTAGATTAGTCATTAATTACAATATCCTCTATAAAAGGAAGTCTCATTTATGTTGTAATTTTACCAATGTTTTTGTGAAACACAAGGTTGAAGACTTTCTTCTCAGTATTAAAGTCCATCAATAAGGCCAACAGAAGAGAGAGGAATGTAGAATTAAGAGACAAAGGAAGGTTATAAAGTAAAGTTTATCATGCCCCACAGCCTTTTCTGCAATATTGTAGTTCACTCCTTTGATAAGCACATATCATGATCACACTGGGTTCATAGCGTAGTAGGAACTCACAAAAGCAGAGGCTGATATTATTTTTTATTATTCAAAACTTTGAAATGATCTTATCAGAGGACTTCCTCATATGCATAGTTCATGATCCTTGGAAATTTCATTGTTCTGTAAATGATTTTCACAAATTTAAAAAAAATGCTTAAAATGCAGAAAGTAGCATTCAAGAGTATAAATAAAACATGGAAGAAATAATAATGCTCCTTACTTGTATACAATTTTACTATTTAAAAGCACTTTAATGATAGTGGTTCATATGATTTATATTATGTGAAAGGAATTACTATGGTTTCATTAAATAAATGGGCTTTAAATGCTACTCCCACACATAACATTTAGGTATGCAATAATTGGGGAAAAAGTTTACTTTATTAGGAATATATGTGCAGCAAATAATATACACACAACTTTCTTCAATAATTTTGGCAGAAGGACATATTTCATGTTTTTCCAGAGTAAATAAATATTGCCTTTTATGCACAAAGGATTAGAATGATAATGATGAAATATGACTTCTCATAGTAATTGCATAAAGCATTTGGGTTTTCTAAATAATTTATGTAATTTTTCCTTTGTTAATACCCATTTGCATAAATGTGTATGATGAGAGTTAAGAAATGTCCCATCAGGAGGGGATAAAAGGCTGGCAAAATTTGAGAGATCACAAGCTATACAGAAAATATACTTACAGTCTTTTTTTATATAAAAAATCATAAAGTATTTCCTGTTTTGTCCCATATCTCAGTCGAAACATACTCTCACAGAGGGAACATGAATAGATTAAAAACTAACTTTTCTTCTTTAAGAAAACATAAGCAAAATCATTTTGGTTTCTTTTAAGCAGCTCAAGAAACAATACTATTTTAAGACTACAGATATTCCTTGGGAATCTATCTCAAAAGAAATAACTTATATTGAGTGTAATTTTATGAGTTAAGTTAATGGAAAGTCATCATCTTTTTTTTCTGCACTATGAAATGTGGTATAAACCCATCCACACATAGTCCTGTTTATTTGATAGATGTTATAGAAACTCAAACATGTCAGAAATGACCAAAGATGAAATTTCCCTCAGAGAAACAAAGGGTTATTAAAATTACAGGTGCTAGTCAAGAGTTTCCTTTATTTACAAATAAAATTTTGAGTACATTAGGATGTATTAGTTTTTTCTTAGTAGTCTTTTTTTTTTTTCAGTTTATCCTCTATAGAAAGAACGTTTTACACTCGAGGTAAACAATGCTGAGGAAGGATGAGAACAAGCAGGAGGTTACTCAAACCAAGTTCTTTAAAAACTGGAGATACTTCTCTGAGACCTTTAGGAGATCCAACCCCAGAAAATCAAGGAATAAAATACTAACAGTATCACAATGTGACCAAAATCTTCTCCAGCTATGGAGGAGATGGTGGAATTAGTGAAGAGCCCCACATTTGTGTTTCAGTGCAGCCCGAGACCAAATACCCTGATACCATGAATAAGTTTTGTTCTTAATGTTTGTTTTCAAGTAACTCTTAGCAGTAGATCTCCAAAAGTAAAGGATCTTATGCTTCTGTTTCTATGTCACAGAGGAAAAGTGATGTATGTGGAGAGAAAGTATGTGGATGTATGTGGAGAGACACCCACACCTAGTGTGTCAGCAAACAGGACAAAGAAAAAAATGAGTGCTCGCAGTGATCTTCCCAAATGATGGTGAAGAAGTGAAGCGTAAAAGCTCCAGGATGGAATAATATTCCTCTATCAGCAACATTATCACTGATATTTGGTTTCCTGTATATTTCCCTAGCATCCTACATTGCATACTGAAAAATAGCAAATAGATAATAACTCAATCATAACTTCACACTGGAACATGTTTTCTATTTCATGTATTTCTATACATCAGATTATGTGCTATTAACAGAAATCCTCATTTGATGGATCAGAAAAAAGGATTTTGGAACTATGAGACTACAAATTTTTATTTAAAGAAGTGAACACTAGAACCTGAGTTTCTAATTTTCTATTTTGTTTTGAGTTAAATGTGCTATCTCTACCTCTTTCCTTCATATTAATTTGAGTAGAGAAGACATGATTATTAAAGGAACAACACTATAAACTATTTCAACTAATATGTATTTAATTATGTATAATTAAGCATGAGTATTACTGCCTATCTTGGTGAGTGATGCCTCTTTTGTGCATCCAATCAAACTATATTCTTAAGATATTGACTTTAAAATTTATTTATTTATTTGAGAGACAGAGTGAGAGAGAAAGACAGAGAGGAGAGGGGATAGGTGCTCCAGGGCCTTTAGCCAGTGCAAATGAACTCCAGATGCATGTTCCACCTTGTGTATCTGGCTTATGTGGGTCCTGGGGAATTGAATCCTTTGGCTTTGCAGGCAAATACCTTTACTGCTAAGGTATCTCTCCATCCCCAAATATAGACTTTTAAAATTAGTAGTTTAATTTATTTACAAATAGTTAAGTTTCGTTATGGTATTTTCACAGAACTATTTTTGCTTTTCTATCTCCTATTTCCTCTTTCCCACTCCCACTTTTCCCTCTTTCCCACTCCCACTTTTTACACTTCCTTCAACTTAGCTTCCTTTTGATGTTCAAAGTACGTGTTTCCTTTTGTCAGTCCCCCACTTCTTGAGGTGTACTACCTGGATCTATAGCCCATATTCAATCTCATATCCCTTCATTTACATAAATACAAATATTAAAAGTAAGGATATACATATATGAGAAAATATGTAAAATTTTGTCTTTCTGTGTTGGGGTTACCACACTTAGTATAATTTTTCCAATTTCCTACAAGTTTAATAATTTTGATTTTCTTTACAGCTGAATAAAACTTCGTTGTGTACCACATCTTCACTATCTAGACACAGTTGTTAGGCATTTAGATTGACACACTAGGTGACCCACATATGTCACTCCTGGTCATATACCCAAAGGACTCTTATTTCCTTACTACAAAGATGTGTACACATACAAAGTTCATTGCTGCTGCCTTCACAATAGCTGGGAAATTGAATCCATATAAAAGTGTAGACTGTTATTTTGTCATTCTTGAAATATGGAAAAAGGATATTTATGTAGTGCTTCATACTCTGCAAGTATTCCAGAAATAAAAAAGACCTAATAGATACCTTCTCACAAGTGTCCCTTATCCTTTCATAAGACAAATACAATTCTCTCGCTCGCTCTCTCTCTCTCTTGAACATCTGTTCTCATGTGCTCCCACTTTCTATCTGTCCCGTGTCTTGTTCTTTCATTTTTCTTCTATATCTTCACTGTTCACACTCCACTTCCCCCACAAGCCCCCATGTCCCTTGTGTGTGACTTTCTCTGCCTCATACATCATCAAGAATTATGTCATTATATTCCTCTTTGCCTTTTCTTAGCCTTGGCTACAACTTCCCAGAATCCTAGTAAACAAAATTCCCCCACGGTCATTATATGGTTGTCACTGGGAGTTCTATGTACGTTTTTCAAACCTCCAAACAAATTTACTTGGTGAGATAATTTGACACATGCCTACTATTTGTCATGATCAAGTCAGCATGGTTAACCTCAAGTAATTGATTTTAAGGTTATGATCATCCTTCTTGAGGGCAAATCCATGATGAGAAATCATTACCCCTTTCCAAGCCCAGCTTCGTGATTGCAGACACAAAAACTAGGCCTTTCCTTTAGAATATAAGTGATTGGCTCAGGATGAGCAATTGATTCAAGAATGTCGAATCAAGGTAGTAGAGTCAGCTTCCCTCATCAGAGACATGTAGTACAGTCTAGAAATGGACTGAGTCAATCCAGGATTCACTGTGAACACAGTTCACACCCTGTTATCTGAGCTATACTTCTTCTTTCTAATCTTATTTAGCTCACATTTGGATTCACTGGTATATTCAGTATTATTCCTGAATATCTAGAGAAATTCAGTTTGGGGAACCATAGAAATCTACTTTCTACAAGATCTAGTCCAGTAGATGATTGATTAATCCACAAAATATGATTTCAGGTGGGAAACCATGGAAGTAATAGACATTATATTTTTACCTAAAATATGAAATTTACATATATTTTCCAATCATTTTATATCTGCAATTTTTGGTTTCCAGTATCATTCTTAAGCCAACATCCATAATCACAATTTTTATTCTAACCTTATTGCAAATAAAATGAGAATCTTATCCAATTGTAACTGAACCTTCATAGTGAATTCTTCTAAACGCATGTATGCATGTGTACATATGTATGTGAACATATGTATATATGTGCATGTCTGGGTGAATTTTCAGTGTTCAGAGGACAACTTTAATGTGTTGTTTTGCTACTGCCACCTTGTCTGAGACATGTTTGCTTCTGGTTCATGAGCTTAGGATTCTCCTGGCTCCACCTACCATTGTGGTGGGGCCTTTGGGATTGCAGTTAGGTGGTTCAAACTTGGGTCAGAAGGCTTTCAGAGTGTGATCACTGAGTTGT
The DNA here is from genome assembly GCF_020740685.1 of Jaculus jaculus. Taxonomy (NCBI): domain Eukaryota; kingdom Metazoa; phylum Chordata; class Mammalia; order Rodentia; family Dipodidae; genus Jaculus; species Jaculus jaculus. The sequence goes on along the minus strand of NC_059115.1, from coordinate 71,755,045 downwards.
GCTTAAAGCTTGATCTGGTTAGGAATGCACAGACCTTTGTCTTGCTTGGGTCCCTGAGGCTGCTTTCAGGAAGGATTGGCTGAAAGGGGAAGGAAGTCCTTCCTCCAGTGTGACCACTTCCCCCAGAGTGGCCAGCCCTCCTGGAGGTGGGCTTTACACAAGGAAACTCTGGGAGAAAAGAGCCCCTCCCTCCCGTGTGGCTACTGGTGTGACCTATTGTTGAGTGCCTTCATTTGTACATGCATCTATCCTGATCGTCTTTCCGTCACCGGCATGGCAACCAAGTTTCCTCAGCCTTTGAACATGGACCGAAGACCTGATGCTGCAGAAAGCCTTCCAGGCCATCAGTGCCAGATCTGGCCGGCCCTATCGACTGAGCAGCTACAGGGTTCTTCAACTCTCAGGCCTGCAGACTGCTGTTGTTGGACTGATACAAGCTAATAAAATAATTTCCCCTTTTTAAGACAATAAATTCTGTTAGTTTTGCTCCTGACTAATACACAGAACAAGTAACCTTAACCACTGAGGCATTTCCACACCCAAACTTTAAAGATTCCTCCCAGAATTTTAGTTGTCTTTCCCATACCTGGTTCCTGAATGATTTTGTGTTATTGGTGTTTTCTCAAGTGTTCCATTGAGTTTCAACAGCTTCTGTCTTTCTGAAGGTTTGTGCATCAGGAAGTTGATATTACATCAAATTCATTGTAACACTACAATAGGCATGAATAAGTTTATAAACAAGTGTAGCTTATTCTTTTTAAGAATTCAGCCAACTGATAAGAGAAAGTAAACACCAGTATGTTAGAGAATATTCATGTCCTTAGCCTACTATGGACATGTGTGTACTTCATAAAGATAATAGATGGCATCTATCAATCAAGAGCCTAGGATAAGTAGAGATAGATTAAATGAATATTCAGTGGAATTAAAACTCAAAGATGCCTGGCTAATGTGAGTGGAACATTCAATGTCAGGTCAAAAAAAAAAAAAAACCTGGAAATAGATCTTAAAAATTGTATATTTAGTTTTATGAAACACTTTAAGATCTCTGGAGGAACAATTTGCCCTACACTTAAAATCAAAGATTGGACTTTCACGAATGGTCATCATCTGCTTCATATGGCTATTAATAACATCAATCCATATATGATCATTATAAATTACAAAGTGAGATATTAAGTGTAAATAAATGTACTGAAAGCCAATATCGCTAGCCATTAGTAGAATTGTGTGTCCAGATTAGATTGACATTACCCCTAATGTAGATATCAAGATGACACTAAGAGAAATGTAAGTACAATTGACTATTCTCTGGAAGATGTGCTGAAGAATATGTACAAATGCCATTTGGAAACCCACATGCTATGCCACACCATTAGCTTGCGATTTCCTGAAGTCCAATGGTCATCAATAGATATGATCATTCCCAGAGAAAGGATTGCTCAGCTGGTGACTATGGGTTTACACAATCTCCATAGTACTCTCCCTCAGACCGTGACCCCTGAATACACAGTACCTGCATGCCTCCCATGCAGAGTAGACAGTCATGACAATGGTCTGTGACATATTAATAATGAGATCCTTTCAAAGGAATTGCTGATGTACCTGGTACCAAAATGGTACAACTCTTAGTAAATAAAACCACCCCCGATTTCTTCACTGTCTCCACTCTGAAGAGAACACTCCAGTTCAGCAGCTCTTGTCCATGTTGTTAGTGACAACCAACCGTAACCTCAAACGACGGGAGTCTTTCACGAGTACTGAGTTGCTCCTCTGCCAGCCATCTGGTATCAAAGCTAGCATCAGTGCCACCAAAGACTGCTGCTCTCAGAGTGTGAGGAGGACCAGTAGAGACAGTCGTTACATGACAGCGGGAAGGGCAGCAAAGCTGTTGATGACAAGCAGTAGGGATGCTGTGAGGCACCACCAGAGGTAGCAAGCAACAGCTGTCATTTATGGCCAGCAACAGGACAGTGTACTAGCATGTAGTAATCAGAAGTGGGGTGAGTCACACCAGGGAAGTAGCTTCACACTGCCCACAAGTAAGTGTACAATCAGGATTACAAACAGCAAAAGGATTCGCCACCAGCAGCTGCTAGGGTAGGAAAGGACTAAGTCACTCCTACTATGCCTGTGTGACTGCCTGCAGGGATCTATTGATTGCACTGGTCCACACTCATAAGCATGGCTTGAAATACCTTCAGCTTCTGCTCTGTGAATACTAGCCAAAAATGGTTCCCTCTGCCTGTCATTATGAAGGGCAAGGAGGCTTTGCAGGGAAGAAAGTTGGGGTGTTAATTGAACTTTATCTTTCTTACAGTCTACTTAACCTCCTGATAGAGTTTTGGAACTGGAATGTTAGAATGTTTGGGATGAAGGATAGGGGCATGTATCTTGATATGATCAACTCTCTCCATATTTACTGACATTCCCAAATGACATACTCATAAGTTTTCATTCTCTTCTAGTCAGCTATTACAGTGACATGTATCTGCGACTCCCAAGTTAAATGCAGAAAGGTTTTTGGCTCACCATTTTTAAAGCTTCAGTCTGTGGTTGGTTGGTCTTGCTGCCAGCGGGCCTTTGGTGAGGTAATACATCATGGTGGGAAACATGGGCCATAGCATTTACTTCATAGTTCAGAAGTGAAGTGCACAGGGAAAGCTAATGTGCTGGTGTCCCACCGCCCTGGGCAAGGCCTGCCTCTAGTGACTAGAAGCTTCCTTATATCCCAGGCTTTATTTTTAATTTATTTTTAAGCAAAAGGAGGAGAGAGGGAGAGAGAAAGAATGAGCATTACAGGGCCTCCAGCCACTACAAACAAATGCCAGATGCACGCACCATTTTGTGCAACTGACTTTGCACGGGCAGTGGGGATTTAAACCAAAGTTGTTAGGCTTTGCAGGCAAGCACCTTCACAATTCAGCCATCTCTCCAGCCCCTAGCTCCCATTTTGCAATGTGGCCACCTCTTTCTGATAGCATCAAGGTGGTTGAACTATGCTTTGCACACACGAGGACATTCCAGTTCTAAGCTAGCACATCGTAATGAGTAAGATGCTACCTTGAATTCAAGTACAGTGTGAGTTCTATCACTAATAATGCTACTAATACCTCTATCACTCTCTTGAAGTACAGTAACCTGTTCACTTATCTATTTATCCACGCAAAAAAATAAAATTTCGAACCTGCCACATGAGAGTCATTATAGTTTGGTATTTTATATTTTTGTCCATGAACAAGGAAGGAAACATTTCTGCTTACATGGAGTCATATTTTTGATGGTAATTTTTAATTTTAAATGTTTTTGTAAAAATTATAAATCTGAGAAGTATTGTGAATAAATACCATTTCACAAGATGGTGGTCTCTTCTGTAGACTAACTCATCTCATCTCTGTGCATCTAGTGGTGACCAGGTGTATCTGACACGTACACTTAATAAATGAAAGTTTATTACACTGAGGTAATGTGTGCATAAATAATTCCTGTAATATAATTATAAGAAAAATTGATGCATACAATTTCCAAAGGAATAGTTTCCCTCCCAAAATATGCTTGCTTTTCAATTCTTAAATAGCATCTTAATGCTTAAAAGAATACTAATATTTCTAAGAGCTAAGAAACCATTTTAACGTGCTAGATTTTCAAACACGAGCTACATTTTTTAGATGAATATGGCAAGCAGTTAACAGAGTTCCTTGTAATATTGATTTTAATTCATGGATCCCTATCTCTGTACAAAGTGTTCAGTTCTGCTCTGCTTCCCTCATTGTAGGCCTGGAACTTATGATACATGCAATTGTTTTATCCAAAATTCTTTGCTGAAAAGCTCCATCATTACATAAATTTGCACTGTCCTGAAATGGTGACTAATCGGAAAAGCTCCATAATGAATAGGAAATAATTTATGTGCCCATTTTAAACCAAGATTTTCCACTTCTGATCATATGTTCTTAAGACAATGAGTCTCTGCCTAGCACAACAGGGAACCTTCCCTTTTATCAAAATGTCAGTTTCTATGAGTCTATGGCTTAATAAAAGATATGGAACATAATCTTCGGACAAATAATAAAGTCCCCATAATTCCAACCCCAGAAATTCTGAAGAATGATGTATATCTGAATTGTAAGGGTTTTCAACAGGTACATACATTTAAATGAAGCATTATGTAAAATCATCTCTGATCATCTATGCTGTATTTTGCTACTGCTTACAGCCCCCAGAGACAGATAATCTCCAGAAAAACTAAGAAATCTAAACTTGTGGTGAAAAGCTTCCAATAGACATTTACATCTACACATAGTTGCTTCCATTTAATCTTACTTTTATTTTTTTTGTTATTTTTTGTTTATTTATTTGAGAGAGACAGAAAGGGATAGAAAAGGCAGATAGAGAGAGAGAGAATAGGCATACCAGGGCCTCCAGTCACTTCAAACGAACTCCAGTCACATGCGCCCCCTTGCGCATCTGGCTAATGTGGGTCCTGAGGAGTCGAGCCTCAAACTGGGGTTCTCAGGCTTCACAAGCAAGTACTTAACTGCTAAGCCATCTCTCCAGCCCCCATTTAATCTTGGTAAAGGCTGTGACCAACCTACAGAGACTTTCTCTACTCTAGAACAGCAGGAACAAAAGTACATTCAAAAAAAATTTTTTTAAACCTTCTATTAGTTAATATTCCTATGAGAGGGACCAAAAGTATTGCTGAAGTATCATTAACACAAGGTAAGAGGATAGCAGAAATAGGAATGCTCCCTCTTGGGACCACTGAGGATTTAAAAAGGAATTGAAGACAGAAAAACAAATGCATTAGGAGAGCTGAGTGGTGCCTAGGATCTGAGATCTATAGGTCGGGGTGCCGGAATGAAAGGATGGGACCGAAAATCACAGAAATAGTCAAATCCAAAAGAGAGTCTTTTGCTGACAACACAAAGGGTTGTAGAGAGATGGAGCCAAGGACAGCATGGAGCTCTGTCACCCGCTTAGGTACAGAGACACAAAGTCCACCCCTAACCTTTGTAAAGCTTCATCCACAGGGACTCGTTACTTAGTTTAGGCTTGGGACATTATTCTTGTGAGAATCCAGGTACCTCGGTACTTTTTTTTAATCTTCAGAATTTAACAGAAGTCTATCCTTGCCCAGGGTGGCATGTGCTGCTATAAATCACGACATGCTGGGCTTTAGCTCTCGATGTAATGTGAAACATACCTCTTTTGAACCTCTACCCAGTGGTCTCGGTCTGCCCTGAAGAACCAGAACGGATTCACTTGAGTTGCTCTTCTGTGTTGCAGCCCTTGAATGGTCATTAAAACAGCCTTCTTCCCTTCCATCCCTCCACTCCTCAGGTCCTTCGTGCTCATCTGGATCCTTCTCCTTACTCAGTCCTGCATGTCTTCTACTGTCCATAGTCTAGTTTATTAATAAGTGCCTTTTCTACAATAGAAAGCCTCCTAGAACACAGTGCCAGACTCCTGTGATGTCGAGTGTGGGCAGGAATGCCTGGCCTCCCTCATTGTGCGGATTCCGTTTAGAAAGACACCTGCATATTGTATGGGACTTTTTAAACAGTTCTTCTTGCCTTGAATTTGGCTGCATTAACACTTGGGGATAGTCATCAAGGGAACTCAGTAAACACATCTTTTCCCAAGCCACTCACATTCAAAATCAAAATCAAACTTAACATTCCTTATTACAGCAGCAGCAAATCACATTTCATGGGGAAAAGGGCCACTTATGACTGGCATTATACAAAGAGTCAACATTTATTGAGCTTTACCTATATGCCAGACCATGTGTTAATATTTGTCACGAAACTAATATCTTTCAGAAAAACAGGATATTAATTTTGTCATGAAAATAATACAACAGATAGGAATATTACTGTTCATTATGGTACTGAATCAATCAATAGTATTAAAAGACATATTAGAGGCTGGAGATATGACCCAGAAGTTAAGGCACTTGCCTGCAAAGCCTAATGACTTGAGTTTGATTCCCCAGTACCCATGTAAAGCCAAATGCACAAAGTGGCACATGCATCTGGAGTTTATTCATAGTAGCAGGAAGCCCTGACATGCCCATTCTTTCCCTCCCCCTCTCTAATTAACTTTCTCTCTCTCTGCTTTCAAACAAATAAATAATATTATTTATTAAAGCAGGCATACTAGGAAAAGAAAATCTTATTCTACTATCCAATGGCAATACATATTTCTGTAATTTGCATATCCTACCCTAATTGTTATGCATATGTAATATATCATGTTTTCCTTTTCGTATATACTATGCTCATGTTATATATTTGAATATGTTTATTCTTAGTATTCATTTTGTAACCTCGTTATATGTATATCATGGTTTGGATATAACACAATTTTTAACTCATTTAATTTTATGAACAGCTCTACTGATGAGGTCTTATTATCTTTATTAAACATACAAACAACTGAGTTTAAGGAAATCCTTACATTTTCTGATAGCACACACTAGAAAAGTAATTCTATAAGGGCTTAAATGTTTTTCTCTTCTTAAGGAAGCTATTAATAATACCTAGAGAAAAATAATTTCCACTGGTATTTTCACATAGTACTTCACAAGCAGATGTTTCAGTGCACAACAATAGGTCTTTCAGTTTACTGTATAATTAGAACAATGAAATTTATAATGACTCAAGTGTTTTATTATACCCAGAAATGTTAAAAGAGCTCAAATTTCCCTGATCTATCTCATTAAGCCTATAGAGTTCATGGACACAAATAGTAATTTTCTAGATTCTAAGTACCGAATGGAGCTATGTAGTCCACACTCATGAGCATTATTAATTTCTCTATCTCAACTTTTTGTGGTGCAGGTGCCTTTTGTTTTTATTTTTTTAACAGAAATTGTTACAGCATCTAGAAATATCTCAAGTCATATACTGAAAGTCTGTCTTTTATTTGCAATGGTTTTATTTCCCCTATTGCATAAATCCATAGTTGGTCCTATCTTCTGGACTCATATGATATCATTGTCTCTTGAATGAAGCTGCTAATTGAATGAAGAAAGTATTAAACTATGATTATGAGCGTGCTAAAAGAATAAACATGTCAAGTCTCAACAAAATATTGCAAGTCTGCAGTGTTTCAAACTGAGTGAGAATAGATTGCTTAAATTTGTTCTTTTCGGTGTCTGTTTGATAAAGTGAAAGAGATGCACCTGTTATGTTAACACATACACAGTGCACCAAGGATGTTCATCTTTACAATAAATAAATTAAGAGTTTGGGTCTTCTCGAAAGTCTCAGTTCAATCTGATTGACTCTGGCACCTCTCTAATCAAATATATCCGCATGATATTGTGGGCTGCATTACAGTACATTAATAGCTTGTAAAGGGGAATTGATGCACGTGATGCACTGTATTCCTGAAGCAGTGACAAATTTACCAGTGATAGATGCACTAATGGGTATGTTGGATTGTGGTAAATATAAATGCAGAATAGCAATTGCAGGGCATTAAAAGTGTCATCTGTGAGTTTAGGTATTTATGAGGCTGAGCCGACTGGAAATAGGAGTGGTGCATTTCCGTGAGCCACAGCAACTCTGGAGTTCCGGGGAAAGAGAAGGCTCTTTCATCACATAGGTCAGGCAGCCAGCAAATTGTTGTCACAGCTGTGCCATTGTCAATTAGACTTCCAATGACTCGGCCCTTTGTTTTTCCTTCTCACACATTTCTCTGTACTTTTTTTTTTTTCCCCCTCTGGCCTTGGGTGCTTCACTCCTGCACCCTCATCACCACCTTTCCCCTCACTGACTCTCCTCACATGTTCTGATTCATCTTCCAGGCATTGATCTAAAACTTAGAGAAATGACATCAGGGAAGCATCTCAGCTACTTCAAAAGGCACTTCTATTCCTTCTGGTCTCTTTTGACATGTTGAACTCGACAGACCAGGCAGAAATGCCCTGCACTATCACACACTTGCTTCGGACATGGACATGCTTGGTGCAAATGGCCAGCCTTCTTGAATCCTGAAGGCTTTATTTAATGTCAGTCAAGTCTGGCAGGACATTGGGAATCAGCGGAAGCTGATAGGACAGAAGTCTCACATGTATGCTTTACTTCTCCCTCAAGTATGAACAGCAGCATTCAGATCAAGTCATAAGCACAAATATTAGAGGCACAAATATTAGACAGGGAGTGAATATAAAACTTTGATTTTGATTTCTCCTGAGCTGGTTATTTGTGTAATTTTGGAATGTGTTACTAGGGCAGATTAAGAGTTAGCAATATTTTCTGGTATGTTCCAGTCTCAATATCTGGTCTGATAATTGTTAGACTATTAAAGTTAATTGCTCAATATGGTTTCAAGTCACATGATACAATGTGCTTATGATCAAAATTAGGGTATTTTAGAAGGTAACTAGAACTGTCAAAACTTAAATAAATATTTGGTAATAATTCAATGATGCATGAAAATAAGTTAATTTTCTTGTCATTGACTCTGCTTTTTAATATCACAAATCAATGGTAACTTAATTCTGCACTAAATTTTAGTTGGTATCCCTTTGTACTTGTTATTTGTAGAAATAAGCATCAACAGTAATAAATTAAAGAAAAAGAGCAATATATAATTTGACAAAATAAAAACAATGGCATGATTTTGAATCTCCATGTTGTACCATACCTCTGAAAGTCTAGTTATATAAAATAAAAGGTAAAATAGTCATAGAAGCTTGACTTTCTTTGTGTTTCTTATTTCTCACTTAGCCAGGTGCAAAATACAGAAAAACTATGCCTGCCATAAAATCAAACTTCAAAACATTGCTGATGCTCACCAAGGCTTATGTGAATCATTTCAATACCTAAAACCAAATATAAAGCCAATTCACATAAATTGACAAGTGAAAAGAAAATTATGAGTTAAAGGGAGATAACTTCAGTAAAATTTTATCCATTATCATTAACCCTCAAATCTAGTTAAACAACTTCCTATCAACCACCAGTTGCAATCTGTGGCAGTTGGCTTCTCCTTGCTGGGAGAAATCATCTGATCAAGAAAGAAGTAGTGGAAGGAAAAGCTTAGTTTAAACTTGCAGTTTTACAGGGAAGCTTCTTCATGATGGAGAAAGCATGGCACCCACCTCATCTTCTCATACCTCCTCTTACAGAGAGAAAGTAATCTGAGCAAGCTACCTCTTAACACATAGAAGAATAGATTCAAGGTCTGCCCTTGGTGACACACCTCCCCCAGCAGGGCTCCACCTGTTGTGGACTGTGTAGGAAGCGTAAACAGAAACACAGGAGGATATGGGAGGCATTTACATTCTAGCCACCATGTAATCAAAATAATTTCTTAGCATTTTGTGATTAAAACAAAATGTGAGTAAAAAATCACTGGAAATGTGTTGTGCATTCACACAAGGAAGCAAACAATCAAACAATCAAATCCCTCACAACTGTACTCTTATTTGGAGTCATATTTTATGTGGAGGTAAAAGAGAAGATCAATTAAAACTATCAGATATCGATGGTCATAACACAATGGAAAGACTTGAACTCAGGCAACGTCACATGATGAAGTATCTGTCATTTGTAAGATAAGCTCTCTGAAGGCTATGGGCATGGATCAGCAGGGAGGAGCACTTGTGATGCAAGTATGAGTACCGAGTTAAGTTCCAAGCACCCACATCGAAAGCCTGACATGGTGATCAAGCCCGTGACCCCAGTGCTGAAGAGTGTTAAGACAGAAGAACTTCTGGGATTTTCTGGTCTGCCAATCTGACTGTAATCATAACTCTGAGTTTAGTGTGATATTGAGCTTCAAAGAAACAAAATGTAAGTGCAATGGAGGAGTGTCTGATGTCCTCTAGCCTCTGCATATGTGCATAGGAGGCATGCACATCTACACACACTTGTGGTTATACCATACAATAATTTTAAAACCAAAAAAGAAGCCTTAGAGAAGGTTGATATTTTAAACGATGACAATGAACGAAGCACATGAAAACAGAGCCAGTGTATCCCATATAGTAGAGTGGTCAGTGAAAAGGCATAAAGCCCAAACAAGTCTGGAGATTTCAAAGATAAAAAAGTAGCCCTGCATGATAGAATCATAGCCAAGAAGAGGAGCAGTGATTGAAGTGTGGCCAAAGAAACTGAGGCTAGAAAGCCTAAAACCCTTGAATTCAAGGAAGAATTGGGATTTGATAGTGAAAAGACACTGGAGGATTTAAGAAGGTGTGTGGCATGATCTGAATTACAGTAAAAGGAGTAATTCCAGGAGGTTTTTTTTTTGTAGAAGAAATTGAATGTAGGGTTGAGGAAATTGTTTTAGAGATGGTTTTCAAAGTGAAAGAGATGGAACTAAATAGGAAAATTCAAGATATTACAGAAATGCTTCAAAATCAGGCTTAATAAAAGGAACAAACATTAAATAATGTGCATGCAAGAAGGGGAAAACTACAGGTCAAAGCATAGAGAATGTCTTCAATAAAATTATAGAAGTGGGCGGGAGAGATGGCTTAGCAGTTAAGGTGACTAAGGAACCAGGTTCGATTCTCTAGTATCCACATTAGCCAGATGCACATGGTTCACATGTGTCTGAAGTTCATTTGCAATGGCTAGAGGCCCTTGCACACTCATTCTTTCTATCAGCTCTCTCTCTTTCTGTAATAAATGGAAAATGAAAAACTAAATATTTAAAAATGTTATAGAGAAAATATTTCCAAATCTTACAAAAGACAGTCCCCTTCAAGTTCCAGGAAGTACAGAGAACACTGAATAAACAAGGCCAGAGAAGAAATTGCCTATGCCACATTACAGTTTAAATACTAAACACAGAAAACAAAGAGGAAGTAAAGAAGCTGCAAGTAGAAAGTAGCTCGTGACTTACAAACATGACAGTGAATGCCTGGGAGACCCAAGATCCATCAGAACAATCAGAAAAGAAAGCCAACTGCTTAACACAAGTCACCTCTATAACATCGGCCAGAGCCCAGAAAACTTTACAGAGGAGGTGTCAGATTAAGCATGCATGCTTTTCACACTGTTAGCCTGAGAACATCCTCCAGGGAGATAATGGTAGACACAGAAGAGACTCAAAACTCATTAAAGCAGAAAGCCAGAGACTACCGAGAACTCAACATTAAAGGAGACTTATAACCTGTTCTCTGGGGTGGTTTAAGTGTGAATGTATATACCCTATACCCTTTGGGATTTTTTTTTATTAGATTGAGGTTCCTACTTAAGTCTCCAGTAGCCTGCTGAAGAAGATGTCATGGGGCAGGGGGTAGATCTTACAATGCAGCCCTAAAGTGTGTAAAGAAGCTAGTTTGAGCTCTGGTTGTTTTGTATTTCTAGTGCTGATTTTCTTCTCTCTGCTGCAGATTCAACTAGGAAAGTGAGCTGGATTCTTCTGTTATGATGGAACTTCCCCTGGATTCTGTAAACCTGAAATGAACCCTTTGCTTTGATAAGGTGCTCCTGGTTGGGTGTTTGTCTCAGCAGTGAGAAAGCAGCTGCAACAGTAGAATTGGTTTTGGATACACCAGGACTTTGGACCAAGTGACAGGGAGAGCTGTTGCTCAGAGGAGAACTGTTCCCAGGCTGCTCAACCCAAGAGGAGTGACGGAGTTAGAATTCAGAGACGTTCGTCACTAATTGTGGATATTGGACTTGAGCTGCAGATGTCTGATGTTTGCCTGCTGCTTATTATTTGTATCGGTCCTCTCTCTGTCATGCCATTTTTAATGGGAGTTTTTACTATGTGCCATTATGTGTTGGAAGTAGTAACTTGTGTTTTGATCTTATGGGACTCACAGATTTGAGACATTCTTAAATCTCACATGAGACGTGGAACAGTATAACAATGTTAAAGTCGGTAAAGGCTCTATGGACCTTTGTAGCTGATCTGCATGCAATTTATATTGTGAGATGATCATAATTCTTTGGGGCAGAATACAGTACTTTGAAAGTGAATGTGTGTCCCCCATAGCCTCAGGGATTTTTGATCAAGGTTAAGCTTCCTAATTAACTCTCCAGCTGCCTGTTGGAGGAGATATCACTGGCAGAAGATCTTGTAGTCCAGCCCTAGTAGGTATGTTCAGAGCAGTTTGAGCTCTGGCTGTTTGCACTTGCTGACTGTGGCTGTTGGTGTGGTGTCTCTCTGTTATTGATCTATGGAAGTGATCTAGCTTCTTCTTCCATTGTTGATGTTTCCCCTGGATTCTATAAGACTGAAATAAACCCTTGCCTTCCTTAATCTGCTTCTGGTCAAGTGTTTGTCCTAGCAAGGAGAAAGAAATTGCAACACCCTCCAAGGCTCAGGTGACATTGTAGAAGAGGAGACAGAATTAATAAAGAAGTCACAAGGTGGGATAGTGTACTCTAAGGCATGGTTCCCACAGCAGACTAACTGGTGCATTCATGTCCCCACAATGGATACTGATGCTCCCACTGGGGAGGGCCCTCAGTGAAATGGGCATGGGGAAGAGGAAACATAAGTGTATAACCAGATGGCAATATGACCAGTATGTAACATGTTCATATAACAAAGTTCTCAAGTAAAATAAAAGCAGGCATGCTATAACTTACTGATCACACAGATGCTCATGGGTACCTGGTGCTTGTACAAGTGATGCACAGGCAAAGCCCTGGACGCTCAGTCTCAGGGAAGTTACACAGTTGCCATACTTTGTATATGTGATTACAGATCGATGCTGAAATAATTAAGTGTCGGCCAAAGGATCTTACCAGGACAGAATAAGTGGGAGTGAAAATCTGACTTTGTGCTAGGTGCTTTTGTTTCTGACTTTATAACTTTTCCCTGTAACAACCTGTCACTGCAAGAGCTGCTCTGTGCTCTGAGTCTTTCTGGCACATCATTGAACCTGAGATTAGTCTTGGAGACTGCCAACAAAGGGATGTTTACTGGTGTCAAAGAGGAGCTATCATGTCAGATGTTAGCTAAGTTAATGGAGAATTCTAGGAAGAATCAAAACCAGAGGCAATGATCAGTCCAGAGTTGGAGGGTCACCTAGGAAATATCTCTGAAAGTATACTTGAGGGAAGCATGACAGTTTGAAAAAGCTGGTTTGGACCAAGTTACTGCTTTCAGGAGCTCAGGGTATTGGCAGGCCAGCTCAAATGCAGGTGGACACAGAAGAACCGCCTTGAAGTAAAAAGAATGAGCAAAGGAATCAGAAATCCCACACAGCAGGAGAAGAGGTTGCAGACTAGAGAATGCCTGACTCAAGACCCTGAAAGATCACAATTTCCTGTTTATTTGGAGGAGAACTCAGAAGCAAAGGGGAAAA